>NC_068424.1:357500-578222 GCF_023373465.1 Oncorhynchus keta | reverse complement strand
CCCTCTCCTCTCCCATCCTCTCTCTCCTCTCCTCTCCTCTCCCACCCCCTCTCCTCTCCCACCCCTTCTCCCCTCCTCTCCCACACCCTCTCCTCTCCCACCCCCTCTCCCCTCCCATCCCCTCACCTCTCCCATCCCATCTCCTCTCCTCTCCCACCTCCTCTCCTGTCCCATCCCCTCTCCTCTCCCACTCCCTCTCCTCTCCCACCCTCTCTCCTCTCCCATCCCATCCCCTCTCCTCTCCCACCCCCTCTCCCCTCCCACCCCGCTCTCTTCTCCTATCCCACCCCGCTCTCCTCTCCTCTCCCACCCCCTCTCCCCTCCCATCTCCTCTCCTCTCCCACCCCCTCTCCTCCCCCACCCCCTCTCCTCTCCCATCCCCTCTCCCATCCCCTATCCTCTCCTCTCCCATCCCCTCTCCTCTCCCATCCCCTCTCCTCTCCCCTCTCCTCTCCCAACCCATCTCCTCCCCCACCCCCTCTCCTCTTCCATCTCCTCCCCTCTCCCATTACCTCTCCTCTCCCATCCCCTCTCCTCTCCTCTCTCATCCCCTCTCCTCTCCCATCCCCTCTCCTCTCCCCTCTCCTCTCCTCTCCCAACCCATCTCCTCCCCCACCCCCTCTCCTCTTTCATCTCCTCCCCTCTCCCATCCCCTCTCCTCTCCCCCCCCCTCTCCTCTCCTCTCCTCTCCAATCCCCTCCCCCCCCCCCTCTCCTCTCCCATCTCCTCTCCTCTCCCATCCCCTCTTCTCTCCTCTCCCACCTCTATCCCCTCCCATCTCCTCTCCCCTCCCACCCCCTCTCCTCTCCCACCCCTCTCATCTCCTCTCCTCTCCCACCTCCTCTCCTGTCCCATCCCCTCTCCTCTCCCACTCCCTCTCCTCTCCCATCCCCTCTCCTCTCCCACCCACTCTCCTCTCCCACCCCGCTCTCCTCTCCCCTCCCATCTCCTCTCCTCTCCCACCCCCTCTCCCCTCCCATCTCCTCTCCCATCCCATCTCCTCTCCTCTCCCACCCCTCTCCTCTCCCATCTCCTCTCCCCTCCTACCCTCCTGCCCTTTTTGCTTTTCCTCCCATCCCTCTTTCCACCCACAGAACTCTCCTATCTCCTCTGAACCATAATGTATTCTCAGAAGAGCTGTATATAAAACACATTACATAAACACGTTCGGAGATCTAGCCTTGATGCCCTACTGTATTGTCACAGAGAAAATGAAAGAGGGAGCAGGGCAGAGATAGTGAAAGAGAGGAAGTGAATGAGAATGTGATAATGAGGTGCCTGAATGTGATAATGAGGTGCCTGCTGGGAGTGTCATAATGAGGTGCCTGCTGAGAGTGTCATAATGAGGTGCCTGTGGGAGTGTCATAATGAGGTGCCTGTGGGAGTGTCATAATGAAGTGCCTGCTGATAGTGTGATAATGAGGTGCCTGCTGAGAGTGTGATAATGAGGTGCCTGCTGGGAGTGTCATAATGAGGTGCCTGCTGAGAGTGTCATAATGAGGTGCCTACTGAGAGTGTGATAATGAGGTGCCTGCTGAGAGTGTCATAATGAGGTGCCTGCTGAGAGTGTCATAATGAGGTGCCTGCAGAGAGTGTCATAATGAGGTGCCTGCAGAGAGTGTCATAATGAGGTGCCTGCTGAGAGTGTCATAAAGAGGTGCCTGCTGAGAGTGTCATAATGAGGTGCCTGTGGGAGTGTGATAATGAAGTGCCTGTGGGAGTGTCATAATGAGGTGCCTGCTGGGAGTGTCATAATGAGGTGCCTGCTGAGAGTGTCATAATGAGGTGCCTGCTGATAGTGTCATAATGAGGTGCCTGCTGAGAGTGTCATAATGAGGTGCCTGCTGAGAGTGTCATAATGAGGTGCCTGCTGAGAGTGTCATAATGAGGTGCCTGCTGATAGTGTCATAATGAGGTGCCTGCTGATAGTGTCATAATGAGGTGCCTACTGAGAGTGTCATAATGAGGTGCCTGCTGAGAGTGTCATAATGAGGTGCCTGTGGGAGTGTGATAATGAAGTGCCTGTGGGAGTGTGATAATGATTTATGTGTTTTATGAGCAGGGTTAGGTGTGTTTTATAAGCAGGGTTAGGTTAGGTGTGTTTTATGAGCAGGGTTAGGTTAGGTGTGTTTTATAAGCAGGGTTAGGTGTGTTTTATGAGCAGGGTTAGGTTAGGTGTGTTTTATGAGCAGGGTTAGGTTAGGTGTGTTTTATAAGCAGGGTTAGGTGTGTTTTATAAGCAGGGTTAGGTGTGTTTTATAAGCAGGGTTAGGTGTGTTTTATGAGCAGGGTTAGGTGTGTTTTATGAGCAGGGTTAGGTGTGTTTTATGAGCAGGGTTAGGTGTGTTTTATGAGCAGGGTTAGATGTGTTTTATGAGCAGGGTTAGGTGTGTTTTATGAGCAGGGTTAGGTGTGTTTTATGAGCAGGGTTGTTTTATGAGGTTAGGTGTGTTTATGAGCAGGGTTAGGTGTGTTTTATGAGCAGGGTTAGGTGTGTTTTATGAGCAGGGTTAGGTGTGTTTTATGAGCAGGGTTATGTGTGTTTTATGAGCAGGGTTAGGTGTGTTTTATAAGCAGGGTTAGGTGTGTTTTATGAGCAGGGTTAGGTTAGGTGTGTTTTATGAGCAGGGTTAGGTTAGGTGTGTTTTATGAGCAGGGTTAGGTTAGGTGTGTTTTATGAGCAGGGTTAGGTTAGGTGTGTTTTATGAGCAGGGTTAGGTGTGTTTTATGAGCAGGGTTAGGTTAGGTGTGTTTTATGAGCAGGGTTAGGTTAGGTGTGTTTTATGAGCAGGGTTAGGTTAGGTGTGTTTTATGAGCAGGGTTAGGTTAGGTGTGTTTTATGAGCAGGGTTAGGTGTGTTTTATGAGCAGGGTTAGGTGTGTTTTATGAGCAGGGTTAGGTGTGTTTTATGAGCAGGGTTAGGTGTGTTTTATGAGTAGGGTTAGGTGTGTTTTATGAGCAGGGTTAGGTTAGGTGTGTTTTATGAGCAGGGTTAGGTTAGGTGTGTTTTATGAGCAGGGTTAGGTGGGTTTTATGAGCAGGGTTAGGTGTGTTTTATGAGCAGGGTTAGGTGTGTTTTATGAGCAGGGTTAGGTGTGTTTTATTAGCAGGGTTAGGTGTGTTTTATGAGCAGGGTTAGGTGTGTTTTATGAGCAGGGTTAGGTGTGTTTTATGAGCAGGGTTAGGTGTGTTTTATAAGCAGGGTTAGGTGTGTTTCATGAGCAGGGTTAGGTGTGTTTTATGAGCAGGGTTAGGTGTGTTTTGTGAGCAGGGTTTGGTGTGTTTTATGAGCAGGGTTAGGTGCGTTTTATGAGCAGGGTTAGGTGTGTTTTATAAGCAGGGTTAGGTGTGTTTTATAAGCAGGGTTAGGTGTGTTTTATGAGCAGGGTTAGGTGTGTTTTATGAGCAGGGTTAGGTGTGTTTTATGAGCAGGGTTAGGTGTGTTTTATGAGCAGGGTTAGGTGTGTTTTATGAGCAGGGTTAGGTGTGTTTTATGAGCAGGGTTAGGTGTGTTTTATGAGCAGGGTTAGGTGTGTTTTATGAGCAGGGTTAGGTGTGTTTTATGAGCAGGGTTAGGTGTGTTTTATAAGCAGGGTTAGGTGTGTTCTATGAGCAGGGTTAGATGTGTTTTATAAGCAGGGTTAGGTGTGTTTTATGAGCAGGGTTAGGTGTGTTTTATGAGCAGGGTTAGGTTAGGTGTGTTTTATAAGCAGGGTTAGGTGTGTTTTATGAGCAGGGTTAGGTTAGGTGTGTTTTATGAGCAGGGTTAGGTGTGTTTTATGAGCAAGGTTAGGTTAGGTGTGTTTTATGAGTAGGGTTAGGTGTGTTTTATGAGCAGGGTTAGGTGTGTTTTATGAGCAGGGTTAGGTGTGTTTTATGAGCAGGGTTAGGTTAGGTGTGTTTTATGAGCAGGGTTAGGTGTGTTTTATAAGCAGGGTTAGGTGTGTTTTATGAGCAGGGTTAGGTGTGTTTTATGAGCAGGGTTAGGTGTGTTTTATGAGCAGGGTTAGGTGTATGTATGTATCTCTCAGTGGCTGAAATTAGAACATGATGACTGACTGTTTATTCTGTCTGGGTTGAGAGGAGTGTCGTGTGTCAGTGAAGACAACAGAGATGTGAATGACTGATTCATCACCAACCCCATGATGTGTATCTGTGTCAGTGGAGACAACAGAGATGTGAATGACTGATTCATCACCAACCCCATGATATGTATCTGTGTCAGTGGAGACAACAGAGATGTGAATGACTGATTCATCACCAACCCCATGATGTGTATCTGTGTCAGTGGAGACAACAGAGATGTGAATGACTGATTCATCACCAACCCCATGATGTGTATCTGTGTCAGTGGAGACAACAGAGATGTGAATGACTGATTCATCACCAACCCCATGATGTGTATCTGTGTCAGTGGAGACAACAGAGATGGGGAGGGGAGGGGAGGGGAGGGGAGGGGAGGTGAGGGGAGGGGAGGGAGCGAGGGGAGGAGAGTGAGGGGAGTATGACAAGACTAATAATGGAGGGAAGGAGAATAGATGAGGACTCTTTTGTCCAGGGTAGTTATGGCAACATACTAGAGGCTCATCAAACATAGACCGCTGACGTCTATTAACCAGGTTTCTGCTAAAAATCATTTATAAAACCAAACGTAATCTTGTTTCGACAATCTTGTTTCGACTTTTCGATTTTTAATTTGTTTACACCTTCCGGTAACCTGCATCACCCAATGTGATACGGAATCGCCATTATTTTTAATTTTTAGAACACACTCAAGAACCTCCAGAAGCTAACCAGCTAACTAGCTACAAGCTATTTAGTCATTGTTAGCCACTGTTAACTGTTTTAGTTTACAATGGAGCCCCTAGATCCACTCTTCATACCCCTGATACCTCCTTAGTCCCACCTCCCACACATGCGGTGACCTCACCCATTACAACCAGCATGTCCAGAGATACAACCTCTCTCATCATCACCCAGTGCCTGGGCTTACCTCCGCTGTACCCGCACCCCACCATACCCCTGTCTGCGCATTATGCCCTGAATATATTCTACCATGCCCAGAAATTTGCTCCTTTCATTCTCTGTCCCCAACGCTCAAAGGCGACCAGTTTTGATAGCCTTTAGCCGCACCCTCATACTACTCCTCCTCTGTTCCGCGGGTGATGTGGAGGTAAACCCAGGCCCTGCATGTCCCCAGGCACCGTCATTTGTTGACTTCTGTGATCGAAAAAGCCTTGGTTTCATGCATGTCAACCTCAGAAGCCTCCTCCCTAAGTTTGTTTTACTCACTGCTTTAGCACACTCTGCTAACCCTGATGTCCTTGCCGTGTCTGAATCCTGGCTCAGGAAGGCCACCAAAAATTCGGAGATTTCCATACCCAACTATAACATCTTCCGTCAAGATAGAACTGCCAAAGGGGGAGGAGTTGCAGTCTACTGCAGAGATAGCCTGCAAAGTAATGTCATACTTTCCAGGTCCATACCCAAACAGTTCGAACTACTAATCTTGAAAATTACTCTCTCCAGAAATAAGTCTCTCACTGTTGTCGCCTGCTACCGAGCCCCCTCAGCACCCAGCTGTGCCCTGGAAACCATTTGTGAATTGATTGCCCCCCATCTAGCTTCAGAGTTTGTTCTGTTAGGTGACCTAAACTGGGATATGCTTAAAACCCCGGCAGTCCTACAATCTAAGCTAGATGCCCTCAATCTCACACAAATCATCAAGGAACCCACCAGGTACAACCCTAAATTTGTAAACAAGGGCACCCTCATAGACGTCATCCTGACCAACTGGCCCTCCAAATACACCTCCGCTGTCTTCAACCAGGATCTCAGCGATCACTGCCTCATTGCCTGTATCCGCTACGGAGCCGCAGTCAAACGACCACCCCTCATCACTGTCAAACGCTCCCTAAAACACTTCTGTGAGCAGGCCTTTGTAATCGACCTGGTCCGGGTATCCTGGAAGGACATTGACCTCATCCCGTCAGTTGAGGATGCCTGGTCATTCTTTAAAAGTAACTTCCCCACCATTTTAGATAAGCATGCTCCGTTCAAAAAATGCAGAACTAAGAACAGATACAGCCCTTGGTTCACTCCAGACCTGACTGCCCTCGACCAGCACAAAAACATCCTGTGGCGGACTGCAATAGCATCGAACAGTCCCTGCGATATGCAACTTTTCAGGGATGTCAGGAACCAATACACGCAGTCAGTCAGGAAAGCTAAGGCAAGCTTCTTCAGGCAGAAGTTTGCATCCTGTAGCTCCAACTCCAAAAAGTTCTGGGACACTGTGAAGTCCATGGAGAACAAGAGCACCTCCTCCCAGCTGCCCACTGCACTGAGGCTAGGTAACACGGTCACCACCGATAAATCCATGATTATCGAAAACTTCAACAAGCATTTCTCAACGGCTGGCCATGCCTTCCGCCTGGCTACTCCAACCTCGGCCAACAGCTCCGCCCCCCCGCAGCTACTCGCCCAAGCCTCTCCAGGTTCTCCTGTACCCAAATCCAGATAGCAGATGTTCTGAAAGAGCTGCAAAACCTGGACCCGTACAAATCAGCTGGGCTTGACAATCTGGACCCTCTATTTCTGAAACTATCCGTCGCCATTGTCGCAACCCTTATTACCAGCCTGTTCAACTTCTCTTTCATATCGTCTGACATACCCAAGGACTGGAAAGCTGCCACAGTCATCCCCCTCTTCAAAGGGGGAGACACCCTTGACCCAAACTGTTACAGACCTATATCCATCCTGCCCTGCCTATCTAAGGTCTTCGAAAGCCAAGTCAACAAACAGGTCACTGACCATCTCGAATCCCACCGTACCTTCTCCGCTGTGCAATCTGGTTTCCGAGCCGGTCACGGGTGCACCTCAGCCACGCTCAAGGTACTAAACGATATCATAACCGCCATCGATAAAAGACAGTACTGTGCAGCCGTCTTCATCGACCTTGCCAAGGCTTTCGACTCGGTCAATCACCATATTCTTATCGGCAGATTCAGTAGCCTCGGTTTTTCGGATGACTGCCTTGCCTGGTTCACCAATTACTTTGCAGACAGAGTTCAGTGTGTCAAATCGGAGGGCATGCTGTCCGGTCCTCTGGAAGTCTCTATGGGGGTGCCACAGGGTTCAATCCTCGGGCCGACTTTTTTCTCTGTATATATCAATGATGTTGCTCTTGCTGCGGGCGATTCCCTGATCCACCTCTACGCAGATGACACCATTCTATATACTTCCGGCCTGTCCTCGGACACTGTGCTATCTAACCTCCAAACGAGCTTCAATGCCATACAACGCTCCTTCCGTGGCCTCCAACTGCTCTTAAACGCTAGTAAAACCAAATGCATGCTTTTCAACCGTTCGCTGCCTGCACCCGCACGCCTGACCAGCATCACCACCCTGGATGGTTCCAACCTTGAATATGTGGACATCTGTAAGTACCTAGGTGTCTGGCTAGACTGTAAACTCTCCTTCCAGACTCATATCAAACATCTCCAATCGAAAATAAAATCAAGAGTCGGCTTTCTATTCCGCAACAAAGCCTCCTTCACACCGCCAAACTTACCCTAGTAAAACTGACTATCCTTCCGATCCTCGACTTTGGCGATGTCATCTACAAAATTGCTTCCAACACTCTACTCAGCAAACTGGATGCAGTCTATCACAGTGCCATCCGTTTTGTCACTAAAGCACCTTATACCACCCACCACTGCGACTTGTACGCTCTAGTCGGCTGGCCCTCGCTACATATTCGTCGCCAGACCCACTGGCTCCAGGTCATCTACAAGTCCATGCTAGGTAAATCTCCGCCTTATCTCAGTTCACTGGTCATGATGGCAACACCCATCCGTAGCACGCGCTCCAGCAGGTGTATCTCACTGATCATCCCTAAAGCCAACACATCATTTGGCCGCCTTTCGTTCCAGTTCTTTGCTGCCTGCGACTGGAACGAATTGCAAAAATCGCTGAAGTTGGAGACTTTTATCTCCCTCACCAACTTCAAACATCTGCTATCTGAGCAGCTAACCGATCGCTGCAGCTGTACATAGTCTATCGGGAAATAGCCCACCCATTTTTACCTACCTCATCCCCATACTGTTTTTATTTATTTACTTTTCTGCTCTTTTGCACACCAATATCTCTACCTGTACATGATCATCTGATCATTTATCACTCCAGTGTTGATCTGCAATATTGTAATTATTCGCCTACCTCCTCATGCCTTTTGCACACAATGTATATAGACTCCCTTTTTTTTCCTATTGACTTGTTAATTGTTTACTCCATGTGTAACTCTGTGTTGTCTGCTCACACTGCTATGCTTTATCTTGGCCAGGTCGCAGTTGCAAATGAGAACTTGTTCTCAACTAGCCTACCTGGTTAAATAAAGGTGATTTAAAAAAAATAATAATTTGGATATGCTCTAGAGATCTATTGAAATTACAAATGTAAGTGATCCGATCTCCTTTCCTCCACTATCAGTCTTGTCATACTCCCCTCCCTCTCACTCCCCTCCTTCTCCTCGGCAGGTAGCCTAGTGGTTAGAGCGTTGGACTAGTAACCGGAAGGATGCAAGTTCAAATCCTCGTTCTGCCCCTGAACAGGCAGTTAACCCACTGTTCCCAGGCCATCATTGAAAATAAGAATTTGTTCTTAACTGACTTCCCTGGTTAAATAAAGGTAAAATAGACCTAATATACTAGATCAGTGGTAGTAGACCTAATATACTAGATCAGTGGTAGTAGACCTAATATACTAGATCAGTAGTAGACCTAATATACTAGATCAGTGGTAGTAGACCTAATATACTAGATCAGTAGTAGTAGACCTAATACACTAGATCAGTGGTAGTAGACCTAATATACTAGATCAGTGGTAGTAGACCTAATATACTAGATCAGTGGTAGTAGACCTAATATACTAGATCAGTGGTAGTAGACCTAATATACTAGATCAGTGGTAGTAGACCTAATACACTAGATCAGTGGTAGTGGACCTAATATACTAGATCAGTGGTAGTAGACCTAATATACTAGATCAGTGGTAGTAGACCTAATATACTAGATCAGTGGTAGTAGACCTAATATACTAGATCAGTGGTAGTAGACCTAATATACTAGATCAGTGGTAGTAGACCTAATACACTAGATCAGTGGTAGTGGACCTAATATACTAGATCAGTGGTAGTAGACCTAATATACTAGATCAGTGGTAGTAGCTCTAATATACTAGACCAGTAGTATACCTAATATACTAGATCAGTGGTAGTAGACCTAATATAATAACTCAGTGGTCGTAGACCTAATATACTAGATCAGTAGTAGTAGACCTAATATACTAGATCAGTGGTAGTAGACCTAATATACTAGATCAGTGGTAGTAGACCTAATATACTAGATCAGTGGTAGTAGACCTAATATACTAGATCAGTGGTAGTAGACCTAATATACTAGATCAGTGGTAGACCTAATATACTAGATCAGTGGTAGTAGACCTAATATACTAGATCAGTGGTAGTAGACCTAATATACTAGATCAGTAGTATACCTAATATAGTAGATCAGTGGTAGTATACCTAATATAGTAGATCAGTGGTAGACCTAATATACTAGATCAGTAGTAGACCTAATATACTAGACCAGTAGTATACCTAATATAGTAGATCAGTGGTAGTATACCAAATATACTAGATCATTGGTAGTAGACCTAATATGCTAGACACTAAACAATCCTGGTTTCTCATCAGTTCTGGTCTAACTATTCAAATCCTGGTGTCACATCAGTTCTGGTCTAACTAAACACTCCTGGTGTCACATCAGTTCTGGTCTAACTATTCAAGTTGTTGGTGGTCATTAGTCTTTGTTCCTCTGGACCCCTCCCTGGACCCCTCCCTGGACCCCTCCCTGGACCCCTCTCTGGACCCCTCCCTGGACCCCTCCCTGAACCCCTCCCTGGACCCCTCCCTGGACCCCTCCCTGGACCCCTCCCTGGACCCCTCTCTGGACCCCTCCCTGGACCCCTCTCTGAACCCCTCCCAGGACCCCTCCCTGGACCCCTCTCAGGACCCCTCTCAGGACCCCTCCCTGGACCCCTCTCAGGACCCCTCCCTGGACCCCTCCCTGGACCCCTCCCTGGACCCCTCTCAGGACCCCTCTCAGGACCCCCCCCTGGGGGGTAGGTGGCTGGCGTGTGAGGGAGCTGGCTGGCTGCCGTGTGAGGGAGAGCTGGCAGGCGTGTGAGGGAGAGCCGGCTGCCGTGTGAGAGAGAGCTGGCTGGCGTGTGAGGGAGAGCTGGCTGGCGTGTGAGGGAGCTGGCTGGCGTGTGAGGGAGCTGGCTGGCGTGTGAGGGAGAGCTGGCTGGCGTGTGAGGGAGCTGGCTGGCGTGTGAGGGAGCTGGCTGGCGTGTGAGGAGCTGGCTGGCGTGTGAGGGAGAGCTGACTGGCGTCTGAGGGAGCTGGCTGGCGTGTGAGGGAGAGCTGGCTGCCGTGTGAGGGAGAGCTGGCTGGCGTGTGAGGGAGAGCTGGCTGGCGTGTGAGGGAGCTGGCTGGCGTGTGAGGGAAGTGGAAAAGCACATGTATAACCATGGTAACAATAGAAAGGAAACAGTTTGGAGTTAATGTGAAAATTAATAAATGAATAAAGATGAGGACACAACAGTTCACCTGACACAAGACCGAATCCAAACATCACACTGTTTATTTAATGTGCATTTTACATTTACTGTTTGATAACGAAATCAGAAAATACTCTGGATACATTCAGTAATAGGATGTGAAACACAAGAGAACTAAAACGGCAGGGGTTTGAGTGAGAGGACTAACTTGTGCCAGAAGTGTTCACAGCTCACAAGTCATTTCACTTTCATGTCTTCAACTAGAAGGTGTTTTTTGAGCTCTCTGAGCTGTTCCCGTTGAGGAACTAGGGCAAGCACACTTTTTTTTTTTTACACAACCCTGCATGCACGCCAACACACAATTATTGTTGTGGTTTACACAGTCCATTGAAAAAAACAGTCCATTGAAAATCTCAATCTGAGGGGGGGCGAGAGACATAGAGAGAGTAGAGTAGAGGAGAGAGAGAGAGACTCAATAAGGCTCAATAAGACTCAATAAGACTCAATAAGGTTCCATACGACTCAATAAGGATCAATAAGACTCAATAAGACTCCATAAGAAACAATACGGCTCAGTACGGTTCAGTATGGCTCAGTATGGTTCAGTATGGTTCAGTATGGTTCATTATGGCTCAATACGGCTCAGTATGGTTCAGTATGGTTTAATACGGCTCAGTACGGTTCAGTATGGTTCAATACGGCTCAGTATGGTTCAATACGGCTCAATACGGCTCAGTATGGTTCAGTATGGTTCAATACAGCTCAGTATGGTTCAGTATGGTTCAGTATGGTTCAGTATGGTTAAGTACGGTTCAGTATGGTTCAGTATGGTTCAGTACGGTTCAGTATGGTTCAGTATGGTTCAGTATGGTTCAGTACGGTTCAGTATGGTTCGATCGGCTCAGTATGGTTCAGTATGGTTCAGTATGGTTCAGTATGGTTCAGTATGGTTCAGTATGGTTTAATACGGCTCAGTATGGTTCAGTATGGTTCAGTATGGTTCAATACGGCTCAGTATGGTTCAGTATGGTTCAATACGGCTCAGTATGGTTCAGTATGGTTCAATACGGCTCAGTATGGTTCAGTATGGTTCAATACGGCTCAGTATGGTTCAGTATGGTTCAATACGGCTCAGTATGGTTCAGTATGGTTCAATACGGCTCAGTATGGTTCAGTATGGTTCAATACGGCTCAGTATGGTTCAGTATGGTTCAATACGGCTCAGTATGGTTCAGTATGGTTCAATACGGCTCAGTATGGTTCAGTATGGTTCAATACGGCTCAGTATGGTTCAGTATGGTTCAATACAGCTCAGTACGGTTCAGTATGGTTCAATACGGCTCAGTATGGTTCAGTATGGTTCAATACGGCTCAGTACGGTTCAGTATGGTTCAATACGGCTCAGTATGGTTCAGTATGGTTCAATACGGCTCAGTATGGTTCAGTATGGTTCAATACGGCTCAGTATGGTTCAGTATGGTTCAGTATGGTTCAGTATGGTTCAGTATGGTTTAATACGGCTCAGTACGGTTCAGTATGGTTCAGTATGGTTTAATACGGCTCAGTAAGGTTCAGTATGGTTCAGTATGGTTTAATACGGCTCAGTATGGTTCAGTATGGTTCAATATGGCTCAGTACGGTTCAGTATGGTTCAATACAGCTCAGTACGGTTCAGTATGGTTCAGTATGGTTCAGTATGGTTCAGTATGGTTCAATACGGCTCAGTACGGTTCATTATGGCTCAATACGGCTCAGTATGGTTCAGTATGGTTCAATACGGCTCAGTACGGTTCAGTATGGTTCAATACGGCTCAGTATGGTTCAGTATGGTTCAATACGGCTCAGTATGGTTCAGTATGGTTCAGTATGGTTCAATACGGCTCAGTATGGTTCAGTATGGTTCAGTATGGTTCAATACGGCTCAGTATGGTTCAGTATGGTTCAATACGGCTCAGTATGGTTCAGTATGGTTCAGTATGGTTCAGTATGGTTCAGTATGGTTCAATACGGCTCAGTATGGTTCAGTATGGTTCAATACGGCTCAGTACGGTTCATTATGGCTCAATACGGCTCAGTATGGTTCAGTATGGTTTAATACGGCTCAGTATGGTTCAGTATGGTTCAATAAGGCTTGAAACGGCTCAATACGACTCAATATGGCTCAATAAGGCTCAGTATTGATCAGTAAGACTCCCTGAGGATTCTCTGTGTAAACATGAGAAGACCATGGCAGCAGGGCGCACAACAGACCTCACTCAGCTGGACACCCACAGTCTATGACCTTAGTGCAGAGTGCACACTGTTCCTCTGCCATAATTCCTGCATCCTTCCTTTAATTCTCTGACTTCCCCTCTTCAGGACACCACCTCATAGCATCTCACCCCTCTATTCAGGTCACTGATCCTCTCTCTTTCTCATCCACCCTTTCCCTGCAGTCTCTCTCTCTCTCTCTCTCTCTCTCTCTCTCTCTCTCTCTCTCTCTCTCTCTCTCTCTCTCTCTCTCTCTCTCTCTCTCTCTCTCTCTCTCTCTCTCTCCTCTCCTCTCCTCTCCTCTCCTCTCCTCTCCTCTCCCCTCTTCTCTTCTCTTCTCCTCTCCTCTCCTCTCCTCTGCCTCCTCCCTGCCTCCTCCCTCCCTCTCCTCCCTCTAGTTAAGCTGCAGCTGGCCCAGAACAGAGCGGCATGTCTTGCTCTTCATTGTGATCAAAGGGCTGATATAAATAAATACTATGCATGCCAGTCTCTCTTGGCTAAGAGTTGAGGAGAGACTGACTGCTTCACTTCTTTTTATAGGAAACATTAATGACACACTGCCTTATCCCACCAGACATGCCACCAAGGGTCTTTTCACAGTCCCCAAACCCAGAACAGATAGTGTGTGTATTGATATGGACCCAGATAGTGTATGTATGTATTGATATGGACCCAGATAGTGTGTGTATTCATATGGACCCAGATAGTGTGTATTCATATGGACCCAGATAGTGTGTGTATTGATATGGAGCCAGATAGTGTGTGTGTATTGATATGGAGCCAGATAGTGTGTGTATTCATATGGACCCAGATAGTGTGTGTATTGATATGGAGCCAGATAGTGTGTGTATTCATATGGACCCAGATAGTGTGTGTATTCATATGGACCCAGATAGTGTGTGTATTCATATGGAGCCAGATAGTGTGTGTATTCATATGGACCCAGATAGTGTGTGTATTCATATGGACCCAGATAGTGTGTGTATTGATATGGAGCCAGATAGTGTGTGTATTGATATGGAGCCAGATAGTGTGTGTATTGATATGGAGCCAGATAGTGTGTGTATTCATATGGACCCAGATAGTGTGTGTATTGATATGGAGCCAGATAGTGTGTATGTATTGATATGGAGCCAGATAGTGTGTATTCATATGGAGCCAGATAGTGTGTATGTATTGATATGGAGCCAGATAGTGTGTGTATTGATATGGAGCCAGATAGTGTGTGTATTGATATGGAGCCAGATAGTGTGTGTATTCATATGGAGCCAGATAGTGTGTATGTATTGATATGGACCCAGATAGTGTGTGATATGGAGCCAGATAGTGTGTGTATTCATATGGAGCCAGATAGTGTGTGTATTGATATGGAGCCAGATAGTGTGTGTGTATTGATATGATATGGAGGAGCCAGATATGTGTGTATTGATATGGAGCCAGATAGTGTGTGTATTCATATGGAGCCAGATAGTGTGTGTATTGATATGGAGCCAGATAGTGTGTATGTATTGATATGGAGCCAGATAGTGTGTGTATTGATTGATATGGATTGATATGGATCCAGATAGTGTGTGTATTGATATGGAGCCAGATAGTGTGTGTATTGATATGGACCCAGATAGTGTGTGTATTGATATGGACCTAGATAGTGTATGTATTCATATGGAGCCAGATAGTGTATGTATTGATATGGAGCCAGATAGTGTGTGTATTCATATGGACCCAGATAGTGTGTATGTATTGATATGGAGCCAGATAGTGTGTGTATTGATATGGACCCAGATAGTGTATGTATTGATATGGACCCAGATAGTGTATGTATTGATATGGACCCAGATAGTGTATGTATTGATATGGACCCAGATAGTGTATGTATTCATATGGAGCCAGATAGTGTGTATGTATTGATATGGACCCAGATAGTGTGTGTATTCATATGGAGCCAGATAGTGTGTGTATTCATATGGACCCAGATAGTGTATGTATTGATATGGACCCAGATAGTGTGTGTATTGATATGGACCCAGATAGTAGTGTGTGTATTGATATGGACCCAGATAGTGTGTATGTATTCATATGGACCCAGATAGTGTATGTATTCATATGGAGCCAGATAGTGTGTGTATTCATATGGACCCAGATAGTGTGTGTATTGATATGGAGCCAGATAGTGTGTGTATTGATATGGAGCCAGATAGTGTGTGTATTGATATGGAGCCAGATAGTGTGTGTATTCATATGGACCCAGATAGTGTGTGTATTGATATGGAGCCAGATAGTGTGTATGTATTGATATGGAGCCAGATAGTGTGTATTCATATGGAGCCAGATAGTGTGTGTATTGATATGGAGCCAGATAGTGTGTGTGTATTGATATGGAGCCAGATAGTGTGTGTATTGATATGGAGCCAGATAGTGTGTGTATTCATATGGAGCCAGATAGTGTGTGTGTATTGATATGGAGCCAGATAGTGTGTGTATTCATATGGAGCCAGATAGTGTGTGTGTATTGATATGGAGCCAGATAGTGTGTGTGTATTGATATGGAGCCAGATAGTGTGTGTATTGATATGGAGCCAGATAGTGTGTGTATTGATATGGAGCCAGATAGTGTGTGTATTGATATGGAGCCAGATAGTGTGTATGTATTGATATGGAGCCAGATAGTGTGTGTGTATTGATATGGAGCCAGATAGTGTGTGTATTGATATGGAGCCAGATAGTGTGTGTATTGATATGGACCCAGATAGTGTGTGTATTGATATGGACCTAGATAGTGTATGTATTCATATGGAGCCAGATAGTGTATGTATTGATATGGAGCCAGATAGTGTGTGTATTCATATGGACCCAGATAGTGTGTATGTATTGATATGGAGCCAGATAGTGTGTGTATTGATATGGACCCAGATAGTGTATGTATTGATATGGACCCAGATAGTGTATGTATTGATATGGACCCAGATAGTGTATGTATTGATATGGACCCAGATAGTGTATGTATTCATATGGAGCCAGATAGTGTGTATGTATTGATATGGACCCAGATAGTGTGTGTATTCATATGGAGCCAGATAGTGTGTGTATTCATATGGACCCAGATAGTGTATGTATTGATATGGACCCAGATAGTGTGTGTATTGATATGGACCCAGATAGTGTATGTATTGATATGGACCCAGATAGTGTGTATGTATTCATATGGACCCAGATAGTGTATGTATTCATATGGAGCCAGATAGTGTGTGTATTGATATGGAGCCAGATAGTGTGTGTATTCATATGGAGCCAGATAGTGTGTATGTATTGATATGGACCCAGATAGTGTGTGTATTCATATGGACCCAGATAGTGTGTGTATTCATATGGAGCCAGACAGTGTGTGTATTCATATGGACCCAGATAGTGTGTGTATTCATATGATAGTGTGTGTATTGATATGGATCCAGATAGTGTGTGTATTGATATGGATAGATGGATATTGATATGGACCCAGATAGTGTGTGTATTGATATGGAGCCAGATAGTGTGTGTATTCATATGGACCCAGATAGTGTGTGTATTCATATGGAGCCAGATAGTGTGTATGTATTGATATGTACCCAGATAGTGTTTGTATTGATATGGACCCAGATAGTGTGTGTATTGATATGGACCCAGATAGTGTGTGTATTCATATGGATAGTGTGTGTATTCATATGGACCCAGATAGTGTGTGTATTGATATGGACCCAGATAGTGTGTGTATTGATATGGACCCAGATAGTGTGTGTGTATTGATATGGACCCAGATAGTGTGTGTATTGATATGGACCCAGATGATATGATATGGACCCAGATAGTGTGTGTATTGATATGGACCCAGATAGTGTGTATGTATTGATATGGAGATAGTGTATGTATTGATATGGACCCAGATAGTGTATGTATTGATATGGACCCAGATAGTGTGTGTGTATTGATATGGACCCAGATAGTGTGTATGTATTCATATGGAGCCAGATAGTGTGTGTATTCATATGGACCCAGATAGTGTGTGTATTGATATGGAGCCAGATAGTGTGTGTATTCATATGGAGCCAGATAGTGTGTGTATTCATATGGAGCCAGATAGTGTGTGTATTGATATGGAGCCAGATAGTGTGTGTATTGATATGGAGCCAGATAGTGTGTGTATTGATATGGAGCCAGATAGTGTGTGTATTCATATGGAGCCAGATAGTGTGTGTATTGATATGGAGCCAGATAGTGTGTATGTATTGATATGGAGCCAGATAGTGTGTATTCATATGGAGCCAGATAGTGTGTGTATTGATATGGAGCCAGATAGTGTGTGTGTATTGATATGGAGCCAGATAGTGTGTGTATTGATATGGAGCCAGATAGTGTGTGTATTCATATGGAGCCAGATAGTGTGTGTGTATTGATATGGAGCCAGATAGTGTGAGTATTCATATGGAGCCAGATAGTGTGTGTGTATTGATATGGAGCCAGATAGTGTGTGTGTATTGATATGGAGCCAGATAGTGTGTGTATTGATATGGAGCCAGATAGTGTGTGTATTGATATGGAGCCAGATAGTGTGGGTATTGATATGGAGCCAGATAGTGTGTATGTATTGATATGGAGCCAGATAGTGTGTGTGTATTGATATGGAGCCAGATAGTGTGTGTATTGATATGGAGCCAGATAGTGTGTGTATTGATATGGACCCAGATAGTGTGTGTATTGATATGGACCTAGATAGTGTATGTATTCATATGGAGCCAGATAGTGTATGTATTGATATGGAGCCAGATAGTGTGTGTATTCATATGGACCCAGATAGTGTGTATGTATTGATATGGAGCCAGATAGTGTGTGTATTGATATGGACCCAGATAGTGTATGTATTGATATGGACCCAGATAGTGTATGTATTGATATGGACCCAGATAGTGTATGTATTGATATGGACCCAGATAGTGTATGTATTCATATGGAGCCAGATAGTGTGTATGTATTGATATGGACCCAGATAGTGTGTGTATTCATATGGAGCCAGATAGTGTGTGTATTCATATGGACCCAGATAGTGTATGTATTGATATGGACCCAGATAGTGTGTGTATTGATATGGACCCAGATAGTGTATGTATTGATATGGACCCAGATAGTGTGTATGTATTCATATGGACCCAGATAGTGTATGTATTCATATGGAGCCAGATAGTGTGTGTATTGATATGGAGCCAGATAGTGTGTGTATTCATATGGAGCCAGATAGTGTGTATGTATTGATATGGACCCAGATAGTGTGTGTATTCATATGGACCCAGATAGTGTGTGTATTCATATGGAGCCAGACAGTGTGTGTATTCATATGGACCCAGATAGTGTGTGTATTCATATGATAGTGTGTGTATTGATATGGATCCAGATAGTGTGTGTATTGATATGGATCCAGATAGTGTGTGTATATTGATATGGACCCAGATAGTGTGTGTATTGATATGGAGCCAGATAGTGTGTGTATTCATATGATAGTGTGTGTATTCATATGGAGCCAGATAGTGTGTATGTATTGATATGTACCCAGATAGTGTTTGTATTGATATGGACCCAGATAGTGTGTGTATTGATATGGACCCAGATAGTGTGTGTATTGATATGGACCCAGATAGTGTGTGTATTGATATGGACCCAGATAGTGTGTGTGTATTGATATGGACCCAGATAGTGTGTGTATTGATATGGACCCAGATAGTGTGTATGTATTGATATGGACCCAGATAGTGTGTGTATTGATATGGACCCAGATAGTGTGTATGTATTGATATGGACCCAGATAGTGTATGTATTGATATGGACCCAGATAGTGTGTGTGTATTGATATGGACCCAGATAGTGTGTATGTATTGATATGGAGCCAGATAGTGTGTATGTATTGATATGGACCCAGATAGTGTATGTATTGATATGGACCCAGATAGTGTGTGTGTATTGATATGGACCCAGATAGTGTGTATGTATTGATATGGACCCGGATAGTGTGTGTATTGATATGGACCCAGATAGTGTGTGTGTATTGATATGGAGCCAGATAGTGTGTATGTATTGATATGGACCCAGATAGTATATGTATTGATATGGACCCAGACAGTGTGTGTGTATTGATATGGACCCAGATAGTGTGTATGTATTGATATGGACCCAGAGAGTATATGTATTGATATGGACCCAGACAGTGTGTGTGTATTGATATGGACCCAGATAGTGTGTATGTATTGATATGGACCCAGATAGTGTGTATGTATTGATATGGACCCAGATAGTGTGTATGTATTTATGTGGACCCAGATAGTGTGTATGTATTGATATGGACCCAGATAGTGTATATGTATTGATATGGACTCAGATAGTGTGTGTATGTATTGATATGGACCCAGATAGTTTGTGTATGTATTGATATGGACCCAGATAGTTTGGTACAACGCCTCTCCTCTAATGGACCCAGATAGTTTGTGTGTGTATTGATATGGACCCAGATAGTGTGTGTATTCATATGGACCCAGATAGTGTATGTATTGATATGGACCCAGATAGTGTGTGTATTGATATGGAGCCAGATAGTGTGTGTATTCATATGGAGCCAGATAGTGTGTGTATTGATATGGAGCCAGATAGTGTGTGTATGTATTCATATGGAGCCAGATAGTGTGTGTATTGATATGACCCAGATAGTGTGTGTATTGATATGGACCCAGATAGTGTGTGTATTAATATGGACCCAGATAGTTTGTGTATGTATTGATATGGAGCCAGATAGTTTGTATGTATTGATATGGACCCAGATAGTGTGTATGTATTGATATGGACCCAGATAGTGTGTATGTATTGATATGGACCTAGATAGTGTGTGTATGTATTGATATGGAGCCAGCTAGTGTGTGTATTGATATGGACCCAGATAGTGTGTGTGTGTTGATATGGACCCAGATAGTGTGTGTATTGATATGGACCCAGATAGTGTGTATGTATTGATATGGACCCAGATAGTGTGTGTATTGATATGGACCCAGATAGTGTATGTATTGATATGGACCCAGATAGTGTGTGTATTCATATGGACCCAGATAGTGTGTGTATTGATATGGACCCAGATAGTGTATGTATGTATTGATATGGACCCAGATAGTGTGTGTGTATTTATATGGACCCAGATAGTGTGTATGTGTATTGATATGGAGCCAGATAGTGTGTGTATTGATATGGAGCCAGATAGTGTGTGTATTCATATGGAGCCAGATAGTGTGTGTATTGATATGGAGCCAGATAGTGTGTGTATTCATATGGAGCCAGATAGTGTGTGTATTGATATGGACCCAGATAGTGTGTGTATTCATATGGAGCCAGATAGTGTGTGTATTGATATGGAGCCAGATAGTGTGTGTATTGATATGGACCCAGATAGTGTGTATTCATATGGAGCCAGATAGTGTGTGTATTGATATGGACCCAGATAGTGTGTGTATTGATATGGACCCAGATAGTGTGTATTCATATGGAGCCAGATAGTGTGTGTATTGATATGGACCCAGATAGTGTGTGTATTGATATGGACCCAGATAGTGTGTATTCATATAGAGCCAGATAGTGTGTGTATTGATATGGAGCCAGATAGTGTGTGTATTGATATGGAGCCAGATAGTGTGTGTATTCATATGGAGCCAGATAGTGTGTGTATTGATATGGAGCCAGATAGTGTGTGTATTGATATGGAGCCAGATAGTGTGTGTATTCATATGGAGCCAGATAGTGTGTATGTATTGATATGGAGCCAGATAGTGTGTGTATTCATATGGAGCCAGATAGTGTGTGTATTCATATGGAGCCAGATAGTGTGTATGTATTGATATGGACCCAGATAGTGTGTGTATTGATATGGAGCCAGATAGTGTGTGTATTGATATGGAGCCAGATAGTGTGTGTATTCATATGGACCCAGATAGTGTGTGTATTGATATGGACCCAGATAGTGTGTGTATTGATATGGAGCCAGATAGTGTGTGTATTCATATGGAGCCAGATAGTGTGTGTATTGATATGGAGCCAGATAGTGTGTGTATTCATATGATAGTGTGTGTATTCATATGGAGCCAGATAGTGTGTATGTATTGATATGTACCCAGATAGTGTTTGTATTGATATGGACCCAGATAGTGTGTGTATTGATATGGACCCAGATAGTGTGTGTATTGATATGGACCCAGATAGTGTGTGTATTGATATGGACCCAGATAGTGTGTGTATTGATATGGACCCAGATAGTGTGTATGTATTGATATGGAGCCAGATAGTGTGTATGTATTGATATGGACCCAGATAGTGTATGTATTGATATGGACCCAGATAGTGTGTGTGTATTGATATGGACCCAGATAGTGTGTATGTATTGATATGGACCCAGATAGTGTGTATGTATTGATATGGACCCAGATAGTGTGTGTATTGATATGGACCCAGATAGTGTGTGTGTATTGATATGGACCCAGATAGTGTGTATGTATTGATATGGAGCCAGATAGTGTGTATGTATTGATATGGACCCAGATAGTATATGTATTGATATGGACCCAGACAGTGTGTGTGTATTGATATGGACCCAGATAGTGTGTATGTATTGATATGGACCCAGATAGTATATGTATTGATATGGACCCAGACAGTGTGTGTGTATTGATATGGACCCAGATAGTGTGTATGTATTGATATGGACCCAGATAGTGTGTATGTATTGATATGGACCCAGATAGTGTGTATGTATTTATGTGGACCCAGATAGTGTGTATGTATTGATATGGACCCAGATAGTGTATGTATTGATATGGACCCAGATAGTGTGTGTATTGATATGGACCCAGATAGTGTGTATGTATTGATATGGACCCAGATAGTGTGTGTGTATTGATATGGACCCAGATAGTGTGTGTATTCATATGGAGCCAGACAGTGTGTGTATTCATATGGACCCAGATAGTGTGTGTATTGATATGGACCCAGATAGTGTGTGTATTGATATGGACCCAGATAGTGTGTGTATTCATATGGACCCAGATAGTGTGTGTATTGATATGGACCCAGATAGTGTGTGTATTGATATGGACCCAGATAGTGTGTATGTATTGATATGGAGCCAGATAGTGTGTATGTATTGATATGGACCCAGATAGTATATGTATTGATATGGACCCAGACAGTGTGTGTGTATTGATATGGACCCAGATAGTGTGTATGTATTGATATGGACCCAGATAGTGTGTATGTATTGATATGGACCCAGATAGTGTGTATGTATTTATGTGGACCCAGATAGTGTGTATGTATTGATATGGACCCAGATAGTGTATGTATTGATATGGACCCAGATAGTGTGTGTATTGATATGGACCCAGATAGTGTGTATGTATTGATATTGACCCAGATAGTGTATGTATTGATATGGACCCAGATAGTGTGTGTATTGATATGGACCCAGATAGTGTGTATGTATTGATATTGACCCAGATAGTGTGTATGTATTGATATGGACCCAGATATTTTGTGTGTGTATTGATATGGACCCAGATAGTGTGTATTGATATGGACCCAGATAGTGTGTATGTATTGATATTGACCCAGATAGTGTGTGTGTATTGATATGGACCCAGATAGTGTGTGTATTGATATGGACCCAGATAGTGTGTGTGTATTGATATGGACCCAGATAGTGTGTATGTATTGATATGGACCCAGATAGTGTGTGTGTATTCATATGGAGCCACATGTCAAATGTTTTAATTGATGTACTTCTGTCCTTGAGCTGTTCTTGTCTATTGACATTCTGTATTATGTCATGTTTTGTGTGGACTCCAGGAAGAGTAGCTGCTGCTTTTGCAACAGCTAATGGGGTCCTAAAAAAATACAAAATACCAAAAACCTCTCTCCCTCCTCCCCCCTCTCCCTCTCTTCCCCACTCTCCCTCTCTCCCTCCCCCTAATTCCCCCTCTCCCCCCCTCTCCCTCTCTCCCTCCCTCTCTCACCTCTCTCCCTCTCTCCCCTCTCTCCATATTCAGACCGACTTCCTGTCCATTTCAAACCGGCCACATCTATCAAGGTTTCCATGGTTCTATATTCAGACAGACCTGTCCATTTCAAAGACGATATATGACATTATACAGCCCTGTGTTCTGCTGTAGATGGGGGAAGGGCAAGATGGCCCAACTGACAGTCTGCAAGTAGACTTGACCATGTCCTTCATACTGCTTGTTTCAAATGAACAGTTGAAAAATCTTTGTATTTACCGGTTAAAGGGTGTCCGAGTAAGGACAGGGCGGTGCTACAACATGATCTACATTATAAAGGACAGGGCGGTGCTACAACATGATCTACATTATAAAGGACAAGGCGGTGCTACAACATGATCTACATTATAAAGGACAGGGCGGTGCTACAACATGATCTACATTATAAAGGACAAGGCGGTGCTACAACCTGATCTACATTATAAAGGACAGGGCGGTGCTACAACATGACCTACATTATAAAGGACAAGGCGGTGCTACAACCTGATCTACATTATAAAGGACAGGGCGGTGCTACAACATGATCTACATTATAAAGGACAAGGCAGTGCTACAACATGACCTACATTATAAAGGACAAGGCGGTGCTACAACCTGATCTACATTATAAAGGACAGGGCGGTGCTACAACATGATCTACATTATAAAGGACAAGGCGGTGCTACAACATGACCTACATTATAAAGGACAAGGCGGTGCTACAACCTGATCTACATTATAAAGGACAGGGCGGTGCTACAACATGATCTACATTATAAAGGACAAGGCGGTGCTACAACATGACCTACATTATAAAGGACAAGGCGGTGCTACAACCTGATCTACATTATAAAGGACAGGGCGGTGCTACAACATGATCTACATTATAAAGGACAAGGCGGTGCTACAACATGACCTACATTATAAAGGACAAGGCGGTGCTACAACCTGATCTACATTATAAAGGACAGGGCGGTGCTACAACATGAACTCCATTGTGTCCTCCTCCCAGAGCGCTAAGAACCTTGGCGTGGGACAACACCCTGTCGTTCTCAACTAACATCAAGCGGTGTCCCGTTCCTGTAGGTCTACATTATAAAGGACAGGGCGGTGCTACAACCTGATCTACATTATAAAGGACAAGGCGGTGCGACAACCTGATCTACATTATAAAGGATTTGGCGGTGCTACAACATGACCTACATTATAAAGGACAGGGCGGTGCTACAACATGATCTACATTATAAAGGACAAGGCGGTGCAACAACATGACCTACATTATAAAGGACAAGGCGGTGCTACAACCTGATCTACATTATAAAGGACAGGGCGGTGCGACAACCTGATCTACATTATAAAGGACAGGGCGGTGCTACAACATGATCTACATTATAAAGGACAAGGCGGTGCTACAACATGACCTACATTATAAAGGACAAGGCGGTGCTACAACATGATCTACATTATAAAGGACAAGGCGGTGCTACAACATGACCTACATTATAAAGGACAGGGCGGTGCTACAACATGATCTACATTATAAAGGACAGGGCGGTGCTACAACATGATCTACATTATAAAGGACAGGGCGGTGCTACAACATGATCTACATTATAAAGGACAAGGCGGTGCTACAACAAGACCTACATTATAAAGGACAGGGCGGTGCTACAACATGATCTACATTATAAAAGGACAGGGCGGTGCTACAACATGATCTACATAATAAAGGACAAGGCGGTGCTACAACATGATCTACATTATAAAGGACAGGCGGTGCTACAACCTGATCTATATATAAAGGACAGGCGGTGCTACAACCTGATCTACATTATAAAGGACAAGGCGGTGCTACAACATGATCTACATTATAAAGGACAGGGCGGTGCTACAACCTGATCTATATATAAAGGACAGGGAGGTGCTACAACCTGATCTACATTATAAAGGACAGGGCGGTGCTACAACCTGATCTATATATAAAGGACAGGGCGGTGCTACAACCTGATCTACATTATAAAGGACAAGGCGGTGCTACAACCTGATCTATATATAAAGGACAGGGCGGTGCTACAACCTGATCTACATTATAAAGGACAAGGCGGTGCTACAACCTGACCTACATTATAAAGGACAGGGAGGTGCTACAAAATGATCTACATTATAAAGGACAGGGCGTTGCTACAACATGACCTACATTATAAAGGACAGGCGGTGCTACAACATGACCTACATTATAATGGACAGGCGGTGCTACAACCTGATCTACATTATAAAGGACAAGGCGGTGCGACAACATGATCTACATTATAAAGGACAGGGCGGTGCTACAACCTGATCTACATTATAAAGGACAAGGCGGTGCTACAACATGACCTACATTATAAAGGACAGGGTGGTGCTACAACATGACCTACATTATAAAGGACAGGCGGTGCTACAACCTGATCTACAGTATAAAGGACAGGGCGGTGGTACAACATGACCTACATTATAAAGGACAAGGCGGTGCTACAACATGACCTACATTATAAAGGACAAGGCGGTACTACAACATGACCTACATTATAAAGGAAAAGGCGGTGCTACAACATGATCTACATTATAAAGGACAGGCGGTGCTACAACCAGATCTATATATAAAGGG
Source organism: Oncorhynchus keta (assembly GCF_023373465.1). Taxonomy (NCBI): domain Eukaryota; kingdom Metazoa; phylum Chordata; class Actinopteri; order Salmoniformes; family Salmonidae; genus Oncorhynchus; species Oncorhynchus keta. The sequence continues at coordinate 552,623 of NC_068424.1, read as the reverse complement.
CAGGCGGTGCTACAACCTGATCTACATTATAAAGGACAAGGCGGTGTTTATAAAGGAACATTATCTACATTATAAAGGACAAGGCGGTGCTACAACCTGATCTATATATAAAGGACAGGCGGTGCTACAACCTGATCTACATTATAAAGGACAGGGCGGTGCTACAACCTGATCTATATATAAAGGACAGGCGGTGCTACAACCTGATCTACATTATAAAGGACAAGGCGGTGCTACAACCTGATCTGGATATAAAGGACAGGCGGTGCTACAACCTGATCTACATTATAAAGGACAAGGCGGTGCTACAACCTGATCTATATATAAAGGACAGGCGGTGCTACAACCTGATCTACATTATAAAGGACAGGGTGGTGCTACAACATGACCTACATTATAAAGGACAGGGAGGTGCTACAACATGATCTACATTATAAAGGACAGGGCGTTGCTACAACATGACCTACATTATAAAGGACAGAGCGGTGCTACAACATGATCTACATTATAAAAGGACAGGGCGGTGCTACAACATGATCTACATTATAAAGGACAAGGCGGTGCTACAACATGATCTACATTATAAAGGACAAGGCGGTGCTACAACATGATCTACATTATAAAGGACAGGCGGTGCTACAACATGATCTACATTATAAAGGACAAGGCGGTGCTACAACATGATCTACATTATAAAGGACAAGGCGGTGCTACAACATGACCTACATTATAAAGACAAGGCGGTGCTACATTATAAAGGACAGGGCGGTGCTACAACATGACCTACATTATAAAGGACAGGGCGGTGCTACAACATGATCTACATTATAAAGGACAGGGCAGTGCTACAACATGACCTACATTATAAAGGACAGGCGGTGCTACAACATGACCTACATTATAAAGGACAGGCGGTGCTACAACCTGATCTACATTATAAAGGACAAGGCGGTGCTACAACATGATCTACATTATAAAGGACAGGCGGTGCTACAACCTGATCTACATTATAAAGGACAAGGCGGTGCTACAACATGATCTACATTATAAAGGACAAGGCGGTGCTCCAACCTTATCTATATATAAAGGACAGGCGGTGCTACAACCTGATCTACATTATAAAGGACAAGGCGGTGCTACAACCTGATCTATATATAAAGGACAGGCGGTGCTACAACCTGATCTACATTATAAAGGACAAGGCGGTGCTACAACCTGATCTATATATAAAGGACAGGGCGGTGCTACAACCTGATCTACATTATAAAGGACAAGGCGGTGCTACAACTGGATCTATATATAAAGGACAGGCGGTGCTACAACCTGATCTAAATTATAAAAAAGGACAGGCGGTGCTACAACATGATCTACATTATAAAGGACAAGGCGGTGCTACAACATGATCTACATTATAAAGGACAGGGCGGTGCTACAACCTGATCTATATATAAAGGACAGGGCGGTGCTACAACCTGATCTACATTATAAAGGACAAGGCGGTGCTACAACATGATCTACATTATAAAGGACAGGCGGTGCTACAACCTGATCTATATATAAAGGACAGGGAGGTGCTACAACGTGATCTACATTATAAAGGACAAGGCGGTGCTACAACCTGATCTATATTTAAAGGACAGGCGGTGCTACAACCTGATCTATATATAAAGGACAGGCGGTGCTACAACCTGATCTACATTATAAAGGACAAGGCAGTGCTACAACCTGATCTATATATAAAGGACAGGGCGGTGCTACAACCTGATCTACATTATAAAGGACAAGGCGGTGCTACAACCTGATCTATATATAAAGGACAGGCGGTGCTACAACCTGATCTACATTATAAAGGACAGGGTGGTGCTACAACATGACCTACATTATAAAAGGACAGGCGGTGCTACAAAATGATCTACATTATAAAGGACAGGCGGTGCTACAACATGACCTACATTATAAAGGACAAGGCGGTGCTACAACATGACCTACATTATAAAGGACAAGGCGGTGCTACAACATGATCTACATTATAAAGGACAAGGCGGTGCTACAACATGATCTACATTATAAAGGACAAGGCGGTGCTACAACATGATCTACATTATAAAGGACAAGGCGGTGCTACAACATGACCTACATTATAAAGGACAGGGTGGTGCTACAACATGACCTACATTATAAAGGACAGGGCGGTGCTACAACCTGATCTACATTATAAAGGACAGGGCGGTGCTACAACATGACCTACATTATAAAGGACAAGGCGGTGCTACAACATGATCTACATTATAAAGGACAAGGCGGTGCTACAACATGACCTACATTATAAAGGACAGGGCGGTGCTACAACATGATCTACATTATAAAGGACAGGGCGGTGCTACAACCTGATCTATATATAAAGGGCAGGCGGTGCTACAACCTGATCTACATTATAAAGGACAAGGCGGTGTTACAACATTAACTACATTATATGGACAGGGCGGTGCTACAACCTGATCTATATATAAAGGACAGGGCGGTGCTACAACCTGATCTACATTATAAAGGACAAGGCGGTGCTACAACCTGATCTACATTATAAAGGACAAGGCGGTGCTACAACCTGATCTACATTATAAAGGACAAGGCGGTGCTACAACCTGATCTATATATAAAGGACAGGGCGGTGCTACAACCTGATCTACATTATAAAGGACAAGGCGGTGCTACAACCTGATCTATATATAAAGGACAGGGCGGTGCTACAACCTGATCTACATTATAAAGGACAAGGCGGTGCTACAACATGACCTACATTATAAAGGACAGGGCGGTGCTACAACATGACCTACATTATAAAGGACAGGGCGGTGCTACAACATGATCTACATTATAAAGGACAGGGCGGTGCTACAACATGACCTACATTATAAAGGACAGGGCGGTGCTACAACATGACCTACATTATAAAGGACAGGGCGGTGCTACAACCTGATCTACATTATAAAGGACAAGGCGGTGCTACAACATGATCTACATTATAAAGGACAGGGCGGTGCTACAACCTGATCTACATTATAAAGGACAAGGCGGTGCTACAACATGATCTACATTATAAAGGACAGGGCGGTGCTACAACCTGATCTATATATAAAGGACAGGCGGTGCTACAACCTGATCTACATTATACAGGACAAGGCGGTGCTACAACCTGATCTATATATAAAGGACAGGCGGTGCTACAACCTGATCTACATTATAAAGGACAAGGCGGTGCTACAACCTGATCTATATATAAAGGACAGGGCGGTGCTACAACCTGATCTACATTATAAAGGACAAGGCGGTGCTACAACTGGATCTATATATAAAGGACAGGCGGTGCTACAACCTGATCTACATTATAAAGGACAGGGTGGTGCTACAACATGACCGCCATCACGGTTGACAACTCCATTGTGTCCTCCTCCCAGAGCGCTAAGAACCTTGGCGTGATCCTGGACAACACCCTGTCGTTCTCAACTAACATCAAGGCGGTGTCCCGTTCCTGTAGGTTCATGCTCTACAACATCCGCAGAGTACGACCCTGCCTCACACAGGAAGCGGCGCAGGTCCTAATCCAGGCACTTGTCATCTCCCGTCTTGATTACTGCAACTCGCTGTTGGCTGGGCTCCCTGCCTGTGCCATTAAACCCTACAACTCATCCAGAACGCCGCAGCCCGTCTGGTGTTCAACCTTCCCAAGTTCTCTCACGTCACCCCGCTCCTCCGCTCTCTCCACTGGCTTCCAGTTGAAGCTCGCATCCGCTACAAGACCATGGTGCTTGCCTACGGAGCTGTGAGGGGAACGGCACCTCAGTACCTCCAGGCTCTGATCAGGCCCTACACCCAAACAAGGGCACTGCGTTCATCCACCTCTGGCCTGCTCGCCTCCCTACCACTGAGGAAGTACAGTTCCCGCTCAGCCCAGTCAAAACTGTTCGCTGCTCTGGCCCCCAATGGTGGAACAAACTCCCTCACGACGCCAGGACAGCGGAGTCAATCACCACCTTCCGGAGACACCTGAAACCCCACCTCTTCAAGGAATACCTAGGATAGGGTAAGTAATCCTTCTCACCCCCCCTAAAAGATTTAGATGCACTATTGTAAAGTGGCTGTTCCACTGGATGTCTGGAGGTCTGTATGCACCAATTTGTAAGTCGCTCTGGATAAGAGCGTCTGCTAAATGACTTAAATGTAAATGTAAATTATAAAGGACAGGCGGTGCTACAAAATGATCTACATTATAAAGGACAGGCGGTGCTACAACATGATCTACATTATAAAGGACAGGGCGGTGCTACAACATGACCTACATTATAAAGAACAGGCGGTGCTACAACCTGATCTACATTATAAAGGACAAGGCGGTGCTACAACATGATCTACATTATAAAGGACAGGGCGGTGCTACAACCTGATCTACATTATAAAGGACAGGGCGGTGCTACAACATGATCTACATTATAAAGGACAGGGCGGTGCTACAACATGATCTACATTATAAAGGACAAGGCGGTGCTACAACAAGACCTACATTATAAAGGACAGGGCGGTGCTACAACATGATCTACATTATAAAAGGACAGGGCGGTGCTACAACATGATCTACATTATAAAGGACAAGGCGGTGCTACAACATGATCTACATTATAAAGGACAGGGCGGTGCTACAACATGATCTACATTATAAAGGACAAGGCGGTGCTACAACATGACCTACATTATAAAGGACAAGGCGGTGCTACAACATGACCTACATTATAAAGGACAGGCGGTGCTACAACATGACCTACATTATAAAGGACAGGGCGGTGCTACAACATGATCTACATTATAAAGGACAGGGCAGTGCTACAACATGACCTACATTATAAAGGACAGGGCGGTGCTACAACATGATCTACATTATAAAGGACAGGCGGTGCTACAACCTGATCTACATTATAAAGGACAAGGCGGTGCTACAACATGATCTACATTATAAAAGACAGGGCGGTGCTCCAACCTTATCTATATATAAAGGACAGGGCGGTGCTACAACCTGATCTACATTATAAAGGACAAGGCGGTGCTACAACATGACCTACATTATAAAGGACAAGGCGGTACTACAACATGACCTACATTATAAAGGACAAGGCGGTGCTACAACATGATCTACATTATAAAGGACAAGGCGGTGCTACAACATGACCTACATTATAAAGGACAGGGCGGTGCTACAACATGATCTACATTATAAAGGACAGGGCGGTGCTACAACATGATCTACATTATAAAGGACAAGGCGGTGCTACAACATGACCTACATTATAAAGGACAGGGCGGTGCTACAACCTGATCTACATTATAAAGGACAAGGCGGTGCTACAACATGATCTACATTATAAAGGACAGGGCGGTGCTACAACCTGATCTACATTATAAAGGACAAGGCGGTGCTACAACATGATCTACATTATAAAAGACAGGGCGGTGCTCCAACCTTATCTATATATAAAGGACAGGGCGGTGCTACAACCTGATCTACATTATAAAGGACAAGGCGGTGCTACAACATGACCTACATTATAAAGGACAAGGCGGTGCTACAACATGACCTACATTATAAAGGAAAAGGCGGTGCTACAACATGATCTACATTATAAAGGACAAGGCGGTGCTACAACATGACCTACATTATAAAGGACAAGGCGGTGCTACAACATGACCTACATCATAAAGGACAAGGCGGTGCTACAACATGATCTACATTATAAAGCTGGTTTCGTGGTCTGACATTTTGAGGACCAGGACCATAGAGACCATTTATATTCCACACATTAACATGCACTGATTTTCTATCTCTTTGATGAACACTCACAAATGCTTTTCAAAAACAGGATCACATCTGACCACAAACCAAATACTCCCCATTTCCTCCTAATCACTCAGACAGGACCTTCTACAGCATCCCAAATGGCACCCTATTCCTTATATACTGTACTACTTTTGACCAGAGCCCTCAGCGAAGAAGCTGTAGTGACTCAGCGAAGATGCTCTAGTGACTCAGCTAAGATGCTATAGTGACTCAGCTAAGATGCTCTAGTGACTCAACTAAGATGCTCTAGTGACTCAGCTAAGATGCTATTGTGACTCAGCTGAGATGCAATAGTGACTCAGCTAAGATGCAATAGTGACTCAGCTAAGATGCAATAGTGACTCAGCTAAGATGCTATAGTCAAATCAAATCAAATGTATTTATATAGCCCTTCTTACATCAGCTGATATCTCAAAGTGCTGTACAGAAACCCAGCCTAAAACCTCAAACAGCAAGCAATGCAGGTGTAGAAGCACGGTGGCTAGGAAAAACTATAGTGATTCATCCTTTTGACCAGAACAGCTAAGATACTATAGTGACTCATGTTTCGCGTTCGATTAATTGATTGTTTGTGACCAGAACAGAACAGACCAGGGCCCGTGTTTACCAAATGATTTGAACTATGAACTTAGCCTTAATATGCTTTTGGGAAACCAGCTACAGAACAAAAGATAATTAGACAGTTTTCTCTGAGGTCAGATGGGGGTCAGGAGCATGAAGGGCACAGGGAGGGAGGAAGGAGAGCTACAGTATAGCTGAAAACTAACATACAGTAGGACCCCCGCTACAGTATAGCTGAAAACTAACATACGGTAGGACCCCAGGTGTAGTATAGCTGAATACTAACATACGGTAGGACCCCAGCTATAGTATAGCTGAAAACTAACATACGGTAGGACCCCAGCTATAGTATAGCTGAAAACTAACATACGGTAGGACCCCAGGTGTAGTATAGCTGAAAACTAACATATGGTAGGACCCCAGCTATAGTATAGCTGAAAACTAACATACGGTAGGACCCCAGCTATAGTATAGCTGAAAACTAACATACGGTAGGACCCCAGCTATAGTATAGCTGAAAACTAACATACGGTAGGACCCCAGGTGTAGTATAGCTGAAAACTAACATACGGTAGGACCCCAGCTATAGTATAGCTGAAAACTAACATACGGTAGGACCCCAGGTGTAGTATAGCTGAAAACTAACATACGGTAGGACCCCAGGTGTAGTATAGCTGAAAACTAACATACGGTAGGACCCCAGGTGTAGTATAGCTGAAAACTAACATACGGTAGGACCCCAGCTATAGTATAGCTGAATACTAACATACGGTAGGACCCCAGGTGTAGTATAGCTGAAAACTAACATACGGTAGGACCCCAGGTGTAGTATAGCTGAAAACTAACATACGGTAGGACCCCAGCTATAGTATAGCTGAAAACTAACATACGGTAGGACCCCAGCTATAGTATAGCTGAAAACTAACATACGGTAGGACCCCAGCTATAGTATAGCTGAAAACTAACATACGGTAGGACCCCAGCTATAGTATAGCTGAAAACTAACATACGGTAGGACCCCAGCTATAGTATAGCTGAAAACTAACATACGGTAGGACCCCAGCTATAGTATAGCTGAAAACTAACATACGGTAGGACCCCACAAAGGACCAGAATTTAATAACCTCAATTTGAGCAGGCAATAATTATTTGGGAATGTGTGGTTAATCTAGAGGAAAGAACATTGACACCCCCCCCACTTTATTGTCCACCATAGATTTGACCCTCGCTTTGAACTCATTCAAGAAGCAGAGAAGTCCACCCATTCCCTGGGATTAGGGTTAGGGCTACCCATTCCCTACACTGACCTTTGACCTCAAATACAGCTGAAAGAGGAGATAAGAGGAGATGAGAAGTGATGGAATTGACAGACGACAGTGAACAGAAGAAAAGAACCCGTCTCAGATGATTTCTCTCTCTTGTCTATATTCAGGAGAAGACAACAGCCTTGTGTGGCACCAGGAAACAGAGAAATGTCTCTGAAGCAGGTCTCTAATAACATCTTTCTCCAGACGCAGTGTCAAGCGATAGTCAGAGTTGTGTTCTTTACTTTATAATGGGATACTTAACCCTCTACTCTTCTCCTAGAGAAACAACTGAACAGGAACAAGAAACAAAACCTCCCAAAGATAAACATAATTGATATTGATAAACATAATTAGGTCCTTGGCAGTAATGTTGGGTTTCCATGGAGACAGCAGAACAGCTCATCAATTTAACCAGCCACGGTGGCCCCCAAGGGACAGAATGTTTAAGTAATTAATGCATCTAATGCTGAATAGAATACCACTCTGTTCTCTCATCCAGATTATTCTAACACCTCACATCTCACAGCACAGTGAAGTTAAATGTTGTGACTCCAGTGTCATATTTTTTGCTGTGTGTCCTGCAACAAAGCAGAATGTTTTTGACATGTATTGTATTAAGGAAGGGGAAAGAGTTTGAGACAATGTTATGGACAGGAAATCTACTTGCTTTTTCAATGAAAGGCAGCCATTTTTCCCTGGTAATATTCACAGCACCTGGTGGTAATATTTGTTTAGTGGATGAGTTGGTTTCGGGTAGCAGGTGAAGTGATTTTACTGGGAGCAGTAATAGATGAATGATTTGCTGAAGAACACAGAGGACAAGATACAGAGGACAAGGCACAGAGGACAAGGCACAGAGGACAAGATACAGAGGACAAGGTACAGAGGACAAGGCACAGAGGACAAGGCACAGAGGACAAGGTACAGAGGACAAGGTACAGAGGACAAGGCACAGAGGACAAGGTACAGAGGACAAGGCACAGAGGACAAGGCACAGAGGACAAGGTACAGAGGACAAGGCACAGAGGACAAGACACAGAGGACAAGGCACAGAGGACAAGGCACAGAGGACAAGGCACAGAGGACAAGACACAGAGGACAAGGCACAGAGGACAAGGCACAGAGGACAAGATACAGAGGACAAGGCACAGAGGACAAGGCACAGAGGACAAGGCACAGAGGACAAGGCACAGAGGACAAGACACAGAGGACAAGGCACAGAGGACAAGGTACAGAGGACAAGGTACAGAGGACAAGATACAGAGGACAAGGTACAGAGGACAAGGTACAGAGGACAAGGTACAGAGGACAAGGCACAGAGGACAAGGTACAGAGGACAAGACACAGAGGACAAGGTACAGAGGACAAGGCACAGAGGACAAGACACAGAGGACAAGACACAGAGGACAAGGTACAGAGGACAAGGTACAGAGGACAAGGCACAGAGGACAAGGCACAGAGGACAAGACACAGAGGACAAGACACAGAGGACAAGGTACAGAGGACAAGGTACAGAGGACAAGGCACAGAGGACAAGGCACAGAGGACAAGGTACAGAGGACAAGGCACAGAGGACAAGACACAGAGGACAAGGCACAGAGGACAAGGCACAGAGGACAAGGCACAGAGGACAAGACACAGAGGACAAGGCACAGAGGACAAGGCACAGAGGACAAGATACAGAGGACAAGGCACAGAGGACAAGGCACAGAGGACAAGGCACAGAGGACAAGACACAGAGGACAAGGCACAGAGGACAAGGCACAGAGGACAAGACACAGAGGACAAGGCACAGAGGACAAGGTACAGAGGACAAGACACAGAGGACAGGACACAGAGGACAAGGTACAGAGGACAAGGTACAGAGGACAAGGCACAGAGGACAAGGCACAGAGGACAAGACACAGAGGACAAGACACAGAGGACAAGGTACAGAGGACAAGGCACAGAGGACAAGGCACAGAGGACAAGGTACAGAGGACAAGGCACAGAGGACAAGACACAGAGGACAAGGCACAGAGGACAAGGCACAGAGGACAAGACACAGAGGACAAGGCACAGAGACAAGGCACAGAGGACAAGATACAGAGGACAAGGCACAGAGGACAAGGCACAGAGGACAAGGCACAGAGGACAAGACACAGAGGACAAGGCACAGAGGACAAGGTACAGAGGACAAGGTACAGAGGACAAGATACAGAGGACAAGGTACAGAGGACAAGGTACAGAGGACAAGGTACAGAGGACAAGGCACAGAGGACAAGGCACAGAGGACAAGACACAGAGGACAAGGTACAGAGGACAAGGCACAGAGGACAAGATACAGAGGACAAGGCACAGAGGACAAGGCACAGAGGACAAGGTACAGAGGACAAGGCACAGAGGACAAGACACAGAGGACAAGGCACAGAGGACAAGGCACAGAGGACAAGACACAGAGGACAAGGCACAGAGGACAAGGCACAGAGGACAAGATACAGAGGACAAGGCACAGAGGACAAGGCACAGAGGACAAGGCACAGAGGACAAGGCACAGAGGACAAGGTACAGAGGACAAGGTACAGAGGACAAGGCACAGAGGACAAGGTACAGAGGACAAGACACAGAGGACAAGGCAGAGGACAAGGCACAGAGGACAAGACACAGAGGACAAGGCACAGAGGACAAGGCACAGAGGACAAGACACAGAGGACAAGGCACAGAGGACAAGGTACAGAGGACAAGGTACAGAGGACAAGATACAGAGGACAAGGTACAGAGGACAAGATACAGAGGACAAGGTACAGAGGACAAGGCACAGAGGACAAGGTACAGAGGACAAGACACAGAGGACAAGGTACAGAGGACAAGGCACAGAGGACAAGATACAGAGGACAAGGCACAGAGGACAAGGCACAGAGGACAAGGCACAGAGGACAAGGTACAGAGGACAAGATACAGAGGACAAGGCACAGAGGACAAGGCACAGAGGACAAGACACAGAGGACAAGGTACAGAGGACAAGGCACAGAGGACAAGAGGACAAGGCACAGAGGACAAGGCACAGAGGACAAGGCACAGAGGACAAGGCACAGAGGACAAGGCACAGAGGACAAGGTACAGAGGACAAGGCACAGAGGACAAGGTACAGAGGACAAGACAGAGGACAAGGTACAGAGGACAAGGCACAGAGGACAAGATACAGAGGACAAGGCACAGAGGACAAGGCACAGAGGACAAGGCACAGAGGACAAGGCACAGAGGACAAGGTACAGAGGACAAGATACAGAGGACAAGGCACAGAGGACAAGGCACAGAGGACAAGACACAGAGGACAAGGTACAGAGGACAAGGCACAGAGGACAAGATACAGAGGACAAGGAGGACAAGGCACAGAGGACAAGGTACAGAGGACAGGCACAGAGGACAAGGCACAGAGGACAGGCACAGAGGACAAGGCACAGAGGACAAGGTACAGAGGACAAGGCACAGAGGACAAGGCACAGAGGACAAGACACAGAGGACAAGGCACAGAGGACAAGGTACAGAGGACAAGGTACAGAGGACAAGGCACAGAGGACAAGGACAGAGGACACAGAGGACAAGGTACAGAGGACAAGGCACAGAGGACAAGACACAGAGGACAAGGCACAGAGGACAAGGCACAGAGGACAAGATACAGAGGACAAGGTACAGAGGACAAGGTACAGAGGACAAGATCAGTGGGATTCCTTCCTGTTTGTCTATTCATCCTTCCTTCATCTCTCTCCTTGACAGTATTTACACTGAGTATACAAAACATTATGAACATCTGCTTTTTCCATGACATAGACTGACCAGGTGAAAGCTATGATCCCTTATCAACGTCACTTGTTAAATCCAACCCCCCAAAAAAAAAAAAAAAAAAATTTAAAAAAATATGTATAGGATTATGTACACAGACCCACGAGCCACTGATGAGTTTGTTTTTTTGTGGCCCCCACCCCCATCGAAGTTGCCTATCCCCTGTGTAGATGAAGGGGAGGAGACAGGTTAAAGAAGGATTGTTAAACCTTGAGACAATTGAGACATGGATTGTGTATGTGTGCCATTCAGAGGGTGAATGGGCCAAGACAACAGATTCAAACAAGGTGTGGTGGTAAGAACTGAAACACTGCTGGGTTTTCCCATGTGGATCAAGAATGGTCCACCACCCAAAGGACATCCAGCCAATTTGAAAACTGATGGAAGCATTGGAGTCGACATGGGCCAGCATCCCTGTGGATGTGTGGACATCTTGTAGAGTCCATGCCCCGACGAATTGCGTCTGTCCTGAGGGCGAAAGGGTGTGTAACTCAATATTTAGATGGTGTTCCTAATGTTTTGTACACTCAGCATATACTTCAGGATGCTGATATAGCCATTGCTTGTACAGTCAAGATGATGGAGGTAGTCAATCAATCACATTTATTTTATAAAGCTCTTTTTTTACAAAGTGCTTATAAAGAAACCTAGCCTAAAACCCCAAAGAGCAAGCAATGCGGATGTAGAAGCACAGTGGAAAAAGTCCCTAGTGTAACTCACAGTCTCAGATTCTGAATCATTCAGACACTCAGAGACTGACAGAAAGACTTCCAGAGACCCCTGTGTACCTAGCCATTAGCCATTAGCCATTAGCCATTATCCATTAGCCATTAGCCATTAGCCATTAGCCATTAGCCCTTAGCCATTAGCCATTAGCCATTAGCTGTACGTGTTAATAGTCATCTGGCTCGCGGAACAACCTCCAATGAAACAATCATTATAATTATGGATATTAAACATTTAGGTACATACAAGTGTCTTATATCAGATGAAAGCTTAAGTTCTGGTTAATCTAACTGCACTGTCCGATTTACAGTAGCTATTAAAGTGAAAACATGCCATGCGATTGTTTGAGGACGGCGCCCCAGATAAAAATTATTTTTCCACCGGCACAGGGTTGATAAATTCACAAATAGCAATTAAATATTCACTTACTTTTTGAAAATCTTCCTCTGATTTGTCATCCAAAGGGTCCCAGCTATACCATGTAGTGTCATTTTGTTAGATAAAATCCTTCTTTATATCCCAAAAGGTCTGTTTAGTTGGCGTCATCGATTTGAGCAATCCACTCGTTCAACATGCAGAGAAAGGAATCTGAAAATCTACCGCTAAACTTGTTGCAACAAGTCAAAATATGTTTCTATTTACTCCTCAGATACCCTAAAATATTTCTTACGGAAATAGGTATGTTCAATAGGAAACCGATATTAACAGGTGCGTCCTGTCTTCATAACGCGTGCAAACACGAATTTCCAAGACCAAGGTGTCCCTCTATTAAAACTGATATTTCTTATTCGTTTTACATTCCCCAATGGTGGAACAAACTCCCTCACGACGCCAGGACAGCGGAGTCAATCACCACCTTCCGGAGACACCTGAAACCCCACCTCTTTAAGGAATACCTAGGATAGGATAAGTAATCCTTCTCACCCCCCTTAAGATTTAGATGCACTATTGTAAAGTGACTATTCTACTGGATGTCATAAGGTGAATGCACCAATTTGTAAGTCGCTCTGGATAAGAGAGTCTGCTAAATGACTTAAATGTAATGTAAATGGAAGTTACAAGCCTGAAATCTTGAACATAGACTGCTGTCACCCTGTGGAAGTGATAGGAATTGCATCCTGGGAGCTAATTTCCAATATGCTTTAATACTCGTCATTTATATTTGTCTCTCAAAAAAAAAAATTCTGATTGGTTTTTCTTTGGATTTCCTCCTATCATATTTATTGTGTTACCTTCTCCTACAACATTTTTACAAACGTCAAAACAGGCAGGTTACTTTGGGCTCGTCATTCAGACAGGAAGTGGAGAAAAAAGGGGCCTAGCCCTAAGAAGTGTTTTAAGACTGACAGAAAAACATACAAAGACCCCTCTGTACCTAGCCATTAGCTGTTAGTGTTTTAAGAGCCTGCCACACGCTGCCATCTACCAGTGTCATCTCTTCTACCTGGATAGGCTTTACACAAGGACCCAGTGATGACTCACAACCTACTAGCATCAGACAAACATCCTCCTCCTACTTTCTCTTCCCTCCTTCCCCCTCCCTCATCCTCCCTCCCCTTCTTTCTCTTCCCTCCTTCCACCTCCCTCATCCTCCCTCCCCTTCTTTCTCTTCCCTCCTTCCCACTCCCTCCTCTTCCTCTTCCTCCCTCCCCTCCTTTCTCTTCCCTCCTACCCCCTCCCTCCTCCCCCCTCCCCTCCTTTCTCTTCCCTCCTTCCCCCTCCCTCCTCCCGCTCCACCTTTCTCTTCCGTCTTTACCTCTCCAATCACCTCCCTTCCCTCCTTTCTCTTCCCTCCATCCCCCTCCCTTTCTCCTCCTTCTCCTCCTCTTCCTCTTCCTCCCATCCCTCCTTTCTCTTCCATCCTTCCCCCTCCCATCTTCTCCCTCTCCTCCTTTCTCTTCTGTCCTTCCCCCTCCCATCTTCTCCCTCTCCTTCTTTCGCTTCTGTCCTTCCCCCTCCCATCTCCTCCCTTCCCTCCTTTCTCTTCCCTCCTATCTTCTCCCTCTCCTCCTTTCTCTTCCCTCCTCCCCCTCTCTCCTCCTCCTCCTCCCCCCATCTCCTCCCTCTAGGACCCACCAGGACCCACCAGAACCCACCTGGACCCACCAGGACCCACCAGGACCCACCAGGACCCCAGGACCCACCAGGACCCACCAGGATGCACGAGGACCCACCAGGACCCACCTGGACCCACAAACCACCAGGATCCACCAGGACGCACCAGGACCCACCTGGAGCCACCAGGACCCCCCAGGACCCCCCAGGACCCACCAGGACCCACCAGGACCCACCTGGACCCACCAGGACCCACCTAGAGCCACCAGGACCCCCAGGACCCACCAGGACCCACCTGGACCCACCAGGACCCACCTAGAGCCACCAGGACCCCCCAGGACCCACCAGGACCCACCTGGACCCACCAGGACCCACCTGGAGCCACCAGGACCCCCAGGACCCCCAGGACCCACCAGGACCCACCAGGACCCACCTGGACCCACCAGGACCCACCTAGAGCCACCAGGACCCCCAGGACCCACCAGGACCCCCCAGGACCCACCAGGACCCACCAGGACCCACCTGGACCCCCCAGGACCCACCTAGAGCCACCAGGACCCCCCAGGACCCACCAGGACCCCCAGGACCCACCTGGCCTTGCTCCCTTACCTCTGCTAAGTAAATACGGTCTTCCTGTCTCTGCTTTGTCTTAGTCTTATGTTTTGTATATCTCTACATGTTAAAGGTTCCCAAGCTGCAGGACATCTGTGAGTGTTTTTGTCTGGCTTTAATAATGATAGGTCTTTGTAACAATCGGCTAATTAGAATTCACACAAACCCTGCATGGAGGTAGAATGTCTTACTTAGTTAACAAATGTGCTAGCTTGAAATGTCTCTGATGGAGCTATCCAATTGGTGTCTTTTGTATAGCTCAAACGGTTGGTACGTTGTCAAGGAGGGTGGTCCCGTGTGATGTGAAGAAGAGGTTTGACCCCGGTTCGAGGACAGGGACAGGGACAGGGACAGGGACAGCGGAGGAAGCTAAAATGTTAGCAGCACACTGATGTTGGATTCGCGTAAGGGAGAGAGGGGTAACCTAAATGGTAAAATGTAACTTGAATTCACGTACAGTTAAAAAAAAACATAGATTGTCTAAACAAAGTGGTCACTTTAATTGTAGCTATTACCAATCATGTAGCTAGCTAGGTTAGCTAAACAGGCCCTGTTGTTACCTCATATCCCAGACTATAACCAGGCCCTGTTGTTACCTCATATCCCAGACTAGAGAGGGGTAACCTGAGACGTTTTTACATTCAGCATCAAGCCTTCAAGGGAAATATAGTATTCTTTCCAAAAAAGATATCTACATATATTTCAGGATGTGGTGTATCGCTGGGAGGAAAAAAATCAGAATTCATGTAAACATTACAGTTTAGGAAACCTAGCTTGTCCAAAAAAAGATGTCTCTTGGTACAACTTACCCCGGGGTAGGTTGAGCTGAGGGACAGGGTTCGTTGAGCTGAGGGACAGGGTTAGTTGAGCTGAGGGACAGGGTAGGTTGAGCTGAGGGACAGGTTAATTTGAGCAGAGGGACAGGATAAGTTGAGCTGAAGGACAGGGTTAGGTGAGCTGAAGGACATGGTTAGGTGAGCTGAAGGACATAGTTAGGTGAGCTGAGGGACATGGTTAGGTGAGCTGAAGGACATGGTTAGGTGAGCTGAGGGACATGGTTAGGTGAGCTGAAGGACAGGGTTAGGTGAGCTGAAGGACATGGTTAGGTGAGCTGAGGGACAGGGTTAGTTGACCTGAAGGACATGGTTAGGTGAGCTGAAGGACAGGGTTAGTTGAGCTGAGGGACAGGTTTAGTTGAGCTGAAGGACAGGGTTAGTTGAGCTGAAGGGACAGGTTTAGTTGAGCTGAAGGACATGGTTAGGTGAGCTGAAGGACAGGGTTAGGTGAGCTGAAGGACATGGTTAGTGAGCTGAGGGACAGGGTTAGTTGAGCTGAAGGACAGGGTTAGGTGAGCTGAAGGACAGGGTTAGGTGAGCTGAAGGACATGGTTAGTTGAGCTGAAGGACATGGTTAGGTGAGCTGAAGGACATGGTTAGTTGAGCTGAGGGACAGGGTTAGTTGAGCTGAAGGACAGGGTTAGTTGAGCTGAAGGACAGGGTTAGTTGAGCTGAAGGACAGGGTTAGGTGAGCTGAAGGACAGGGTTAGTTGAGCTGAAGGACAGGGTTAGTTGAGCTGAGGGACAGGGTTAGTTGAGCTGAAGGACAGGGTTAGGTGAGCTGAAGGACAGGGTTAGGTGAGCTGAAGGACAGGGTTAGTTGAGCTGAGGGACAGGGTTAGTTGAGCTGAAGGACAGGGTTAGTTGAGCTGAAGGACATGGTTAGTTGAGCTGAGGGACAGGGTTAGTTGAGCTGAAGGACAGGGTTAGGTGAGCTGAAGGACAGGGTTAGTTGAGCTGAAGGACAGGGTTAGTTGAGCTGAAGGACAGGGTAGTTGAGCTGAAGGACAGGGTTAGGTGAGCTGAAGGACATGGTTAGGTGAGCTGAAGGACAGGGTTAGTTGAGCTGAAGGACAGGGTTAGGTGAGCTGAAGGACAGGGTTAGTTGAGCTGAGGGACATGGTAGTTGAGCTAAAGGACAGGGTTAGTTGAGCTAAAGAACAGGGTTAGTTGAGCTGAAGGACATGGTTAGGTGAGCTGAGGGACAGGGTAGTTGAGCTAAAGGACAGGGTTAGTTGAGCTGAAGGACAGGGTTAGTTGAGCTGAAGGACATGGTTAGGTGAGCTGAGGGACAGGGTAGTTGAGCTAAAGGACAGGGTTAGTTGAGCTGAAGGACAGGGTTAGTTGAGCTAAAGGACAGGGTTAGTTGAGCTGAAGGACATGGTTAGGTGAGCTGAGGGACAGGGTAGTTGAGCTAAAGGACAGGGTTAGTTGAGCTGAAGGACAGGGTTAGGTGAGCTGGGGGACAGGTTTAGTTGAGCTGAAGGACAGGGTAGTTGAGCTGAGGGACAGGGTAGTTGAGCTGAAGGTTGACATGGACAGGGTAGTTGAGCTGAGGGACAGGGTAGTTGAGCTGAAGGACATGGTAGTTGAGCTGAGGGACAGGGTAGTTGAGCTGAAGGACATGGTTAGGTGAACTGAGGTACAGGGTAGTTGAGCTGAGGGACAGGGTAGTTGAGCTGAAGGACAGGGTTAGTTGAGCTGAAGGACAGGGTAGTTGAGCTGAGGGACATGGTAGTTGAGCTGAAGGACAGGGTTAGTTGAGCTGAAGGACAGGGTAGTTGAGCTGAAGGACATGGTTAGTTGAGCTGAGGGACAGGGTAAATGGTAAAATGTAACTTGAATTTATGTACAGTTAAAAAAAACATAGATTGTCTAAACAAAGTGGTCACTTTAATTGAGCTGAGGGAATCAGGGTTAGGTTGAGCTGAAACAGGCCCTAGTTGTTAGCTGATATCCCAGACTATAACCAGTTAGTTGAGCTGATACCCAGACTAAACCAGGCCCTGGTAAAATGTAACTATAACCATTTATGTTACAGTTAAAAAAACAGGCCCTAGTTACCTTGTCCCAACATAACCAGGCCCTTTAATCATATCCCAGACTATAACCATGTCCTGTTGTTACCTCATATCCCAGACTAAACAGGCCCTGTTGTTACCTCATATCCCAGACTATAACCAGGCTCTGTTGTTACCTCATATCCCAGACTATAACCAGGCCCTGTTGTTACCTCATATCCCAGACTATAACCAGGCTCTGTTGTTACCTCATATCCCAGACTATAACCAGGCCCTGTTGTAATGATTATTTTAATGTTGTAAATATGGTTAGACTGCTGTTGTTCATGTTTTGCTGTGTTCTAGTGGACTATGGAATATAATTGCTTTATTATTCTTGACACTTCTCCCTGTCATATTTAAGTTTAGAACTACCTTTCGAAGTGTTCTCATACTTCTAGCTTGGAGTTGTATTTTTATGATAACATAGGTACAGTATTTCCCTAATGTGTATAGTATTGCTTACTAGGTGTTGTCCTATCAATTGTGTAACCACTCCCTCTTCAAATTAGGGCTGATTGGAAAAGCTGTTCAAAAGAGGACATTGTATTATTTCTTTGTACTCCCTGACGAAGGCCATGCAGCTGAAACGCGTCAGATTTTTAAAACCTTGTTTCTATTGAACATGCCATACTAATAAAGGCATTTTAATTAATTATATGAAGAGGGCCTTGGTCCTCCTTTCTTTTTGATGACCAATTCAACCCCTTTTACCAAAGAGCACCTTCTGTCTACCAAAATGTACAACTGTGTACCTTAGTAGCGTTTCCCTTCCTCCTCTTTCTACTAATGTACGGGTCTTCTGTTGGAGAATCCAGTGGGTTCTGGTCGTCTTTAATAGTAGATTCTAAGATTTGTATTTGATCATGTTTTTGCTGTGTGTTCTTCATTATAGGGCCAAATAGATGGGAGAAGTGGTTTACATCTCCGTTTTGAATAGATCTCTTATTTTCCCAGAATTGGTTTGAGTCTACGGATTCTTCAATTACATTGAGCTGATTTCTGACGTGCTGTTCCTTCTTTTTCCGTAGTGTATTTCTGTATTGTTTTGGTGATTCACCATAGTGTAGGCGTAGACTCAGGTTTTCTGGTTCTCTATGTTTTTGGTTGGACAGGTTTCTCAATTTCTTTCTTAGGTTTTTGCATTCTTCATCAAACCATCTGTAATTGCTGTTAATTTTCTTCAGTTTCCTGATTTGATAGAGAAGCAGAGAGGTCAAATATACTGTTTAGGTGTTCTACTGCCAAGTTTACACCTTTACTATTACAGTGGAACGTTTTGTCCAGGAAGTGTTACATCTGCTCCTGCCTTTCCCTCTACTTCTCATCCTGTGTCTCCCTAACCTGCCACCACTCCCCCAGTGCTCTCTCCCTCTCTCTCTGAGTGGGTGTATGTGAATGTGTGAGTGGAGACAGGTGTGATGGAGGCAGAGCGGATCCCCACCAGCTGCAACCTGTTCCATAATCAAGACCTCTACAAATACTCAGCCATGCTACGCTGCCAGATCGTAGCCTCTGCTCAGTCAGTGTGCATTTCAAGCCATTTGTTCCTGTATAGATCTTGTTATCTTGTTGAGCCAGTTTTTCCCTGGCCTGACGCTGCTTTTCTCTCTGCTACAGTTCCGTCCACTCTGACTCTGGTCCCTGTCTCCAGTCCCTTATCTCGTCAGTCCTGCTTCCCTGCCCTGGACCCCCTTACCTCAGCCTCAGTTCCTGGTTCCCTACTTCCTGCCCGAGCTTCCCCTGGCCTGCACCCCCCGGGCCCTGTTGTTACCTCATATCCCAGACTATAACCAGGCCCTGTTGTTACCTCATATCCCAGACTATAACCAGGCCCTGTTGTTACCTCATATCCCAGACTATAACCAGGCTCTGTTGTTACCTCATATCCCAGACTATAACCAGGCCCTGTTGTTACCTCATATCCCAGACTATAACCAGGCTCTGTTGTTACCTCATATCCCAGACTATAACCAGGCCCTGTTGTTACCACATATCCCAGACTTTAACCAGGCCCTGTTGTTACCTCATATCCCAGACTATAACCAGGCCCTGTTGTTACCTCATATCCCAGACTATAACCAGGCCCTGTTGTTACCTCATATCCCAGACTATAACCAGGCCCTGTTGTTACCTCATATCCCAGACTATAACCAGGCCCTGTTGTTACCTCATATCCCAGACTATAACCAGGCTCTGTTGTTACCTCATATCCCAGACTATAACCAGGCCCTGTTGTTACCACATATCCCAGATTTTAACCAGGCCCTGTTGTTACCTCATATCCCAGACTATAACCAGGCCCTGTTGTTACCTCATATCCCAGACTATAACCAGGCCCTGTTGTTACCTCATATCCCAGACTATAACCAGGCCCTGTTGTTACCTCATATCCCAGACTATAACCAGGCCCTGTTGTTACCTCATATCCCAGACTATAACCAGGCCCTGTTGTTACCTCATATCCCAGACTATAACCAGGCCCTGTTGTTACCTCATATCCCAGACTATAACCAGGCTCTGTTGTTACCTCATATCCCAGACTATAACCAGGCCCTGTTGTTACCTCATATCCCAGACTATAACCAGGCCCTGTTGTTACCTCATATCCCAGACTATAACCAGGCCCTGTTGTTACCTCATATCCCAGACTATAACCAGGCCCTGTTGTTACCTCATATCCCAGACTATAACCAGGCCCTGTTGTTACCTCATATCCCAGACTATAACCAGGCCCTGTTGTTACCTCATATCCCAGACTATAACCAGGCTCTGTTGTTACCTCATATCCCAGACTATAACCAGGCCCTGTTGTTACCTCATATCCCAGACTATAACCAGGCCCTGTTGTTACCTCATATCCCAGACTATAACCAGGCCCTGTTGTTACCTCATATCCCAGACTATAACCAGGCCCTGTTGTTACCTCATATCCCAGACTATAACCAGATTCTGTTAAAGGGGATTGAATTTGTTGTTGCCTAATTCTTTTTTGGTAGGTTTCCACACTACTTTCCTTCCATCTACAGCATTTCTTAATATTACTCAGTTCCTTTTGCTTTGATGTCTCGTGATTGAGTATTGCTCTGTTCAAGTAGACTGTGATTTTACTGTGGAGTGTCAGTGGACTGACTGTGAATGCTCTGAGAGACTCTGGATTGAGGTCAGTGATAAAGTAGTCTACAGTACTAATGCCAAGAGATGAGCTGTAGGTGTACCTACCATAGAAGTCCCCTCGAAGCCTACCATTGACTATGTACATACCCAGCGTGCAACAGAGCTGCAGGAGTTGTGACCTGTTTTTGTTGGTTATGTTGTCGTAGTTGTGTCTAGGGGGGGCATATGGGGGAGGGAGTGCTGTCACCTCCAGGTAGGTGTTTGTCCCCCTGTGTGCTGAGAGTGTCAGGTTCTGGTCCAGTTCTGGAATTTAGGTTGCCACAGACTAGTACATGTCCCTGGACCTGGAAATTATTGATTTCCCCCTCCAGGATGGAGAAGCTGTCTTCATTAAAGTATGGGGATTCTAGTGGGGGGATGTAGGTAGCACACAGGACGACCCTTTTCTCTGTTGAGATCAATTCCTTTGAATTTCTAGCCAAATGTAAAATGTTCCTGGTTTGATTAATTTAATTAAGAGAGTGTTAGGTCTGCTATACACCAAACTAGCATACCCCCTGAGTGTATTCCCTGTTTCACACCTGGTAGTTTGGTGGTTGGGACGACCAGCTCTCTGTAACCTAGAGGACAACCAGTGGGTCCATCTCCTCTATACCACCCACCTGGTAGTGAGGTGGATGGGACTACCAGCTCTCTGTAACCTAGAGGACAACCAGTGGGTCCATCTCCTCTATACCACCCACCTGGTAGTGAGGTGGATGGGACTACCAGCTCTCTGTAACCTAGAGGACAACCAGTGGGTCCATCTCCTCTATACCACCCACCTGGTAGTGAGGTGGATGGGACTACCAGCTCTCTGTAACCTAGAGGACAACCAGTGGGTCCATCTCCTCTATACCACCCACCTGGTAGTGTGGTGGATGGGACTACCAGCTCTCTGTAACCTAGAGGACAACCAGTGGGTCCATCTCCTCTTTACCACCCACCTGGTAGTGTGGTGGATGGGACTACCAGCTCTCTGTAACCTAGAGGACAACCAGTGGGTCCATCTCCTCTATACCACCCACCTGGTAGTGTGGTGGATGGGACTACCAGCTCTCTGTAACCTAGAGGACAACCAGTGGGTCCATCTCCTCTATACCCTGTTTCACCCTGGTAGTTTGGTGGATGGGACTACCAGCTCTCTGTAACCTGAGGGCTGTGATATACCACCCACCTGGAGGGTGGTGGATGGGACTACCAGCTCTCTGTAACCTAGAGGACAACCAGTGGGTCCATCTCCTCTATACCCTGTTTCACACCTGGTAGTGTGGTGGATGGGACTACCAGCTCTCTGTAACCTAGAGGACAACCAGTGGGTCCATCTCCTCTATACCCTGTTTCACACCTTGTAGTTTGGTGGATGGGACTACCAGCTCTCTGTAACCTAGAGGACAACCAGTGGGTCCATCTCCTCTATACCCTGTTTCACACCTGGTAGTGAGGTGGATGGGACTACCAGCTCTCTGTAACCTAGGTGGCAACCAGTGGGTCCATCTCCTCTATACCCTGTTTCACACCTTGTAGTTTGGTGGATGGGACTACCAGCTCTCTGTAACCTAGGTGGCAACCAGTGGGTCCGTCTCCTCTATACCATGTTTCTTGTAGGATGACAATTCCTGATTTCTTTGGTGAAGTTCAGGTTCCTGCTCTTTAGGCCAAAGGCAGATGACCTCAGACCTGGGATATTCCATGATGAGATAGTGAAGGCTTTGTGTTCCGTAGTGTCCAATGTTGTTAGTCGTGTGGTTTGGCCTCAGGCCAGTAAGTGTGAGCAGAGCCTGCTGACTTGGGCGAGTGTAAGAGTGGGGGTTGGGCCTGTTTTCCTGCTCACGGCCTGGGCGGATGTGTGACTTCCATGTTGAGACCCTCTTTGTGGGAGTGGGGGGCATGGGGTGGGCAGGGGTTTGAACTGAGTGGGCCTGAATGGGATGTTGGCATGGTTGACTTGGGGGGGTGTTGATTGGTGGTGGTGGTGGGTGTGGATGTGGCTGGTGGTGCTGTGGTCTGGATGTGGGTCCTCTATGTGTAGGTCCGGTGGGGGGTCCAGGTCTGGGAGAGTGTCTCGCTGGTCTGTGTGGGGGGTGTCTGTTGATCAGTTGCTCCTGTGTGAGGTGTCGGGGCTGCGATTGAGGGCGATGTGTTTTAGAGTCCGGGCGAAGGTGGGCACTGCTGCCTTGTATCGGTGGACTTGGTCATAAAGGCTGTCCAGGGTGGAGTGGTGGGCCAGGGTGGAGATAACCACTTGTGTATTGTGGAAAGTAGAAGAAGCTTTTTCAATCGCCACCCTTTCCTGCTGTGTTCTCAGGTCGTTTGTGCCTGTGTGTATTATTATGTGGCTGGGTGACCCTAGTTGGTCCTCAGATAGAAGGTCTAGGGATCGCTGGGTGACCCTAGTTGGTCCTCAGATAGAAGGTCTAGGGATCGCTGGGTGACCCTAGTTGGTCCTCAGATAGAAGGTCTAGGGATCGCTGGGTGACCTAGTTGGTTCTCAGATAGAAGGTCTAGGGATCGCTGGGTGAACCTAGTTGGTCCTCAGACAGAAGGTCTAGGGATCGCTGGGTGACCCTAGTTGGTCCTCAGGCAGAAGGTCTAGGGATCGCTGGGGGACCCTAGTTGGTCAGACAGAAGGTCTAGGGATCGCTGGGTGACCCTAGTTGGTCCTCAGATAGAAGGTCTAGGGATCGCTGGGTGACCCTAGTTGGTCCTCAGATAGAAGGTCTAGGGATCGCTGGGTGACCCTAGTTGGTTCTCAGAAAGAAGGTCTAGGGTGCGCTGGGTGACCCTAGTTGGTTCTCAGATAGAAGGACTAGGGATCGCTGGGTGACCCTAGTTGGTCCTCAGACAGAAGGTCTAGGGTATGCTGGGTGACCCTAGTTGGTCAGACAGAAGGTCTAGGGATCGCTGGGTGACCCTAGTTGGTCAGACAGAAGGTCTAGGGTGCGCTGGGTGACCCTAGTTGGTTCTCAGATAGAAGGTCTAGGGATCGCTGGGTGACCCTAGTTGGTTCTCAGACAGAAGGTCTAGGGATCACTGGGTGACCCTAGTTGGTTCTCAGACAGAAGGTCTATTGATTGCTGGGTGACCCTAGTTGGTTCTCAGATAGAAGGTCTAGGGATCGCTGGGTGAACCTAGTTGGTCCTCAGACAGAAGGTCTAGGGATCGCTAGGTGACCCTAGTTGGTCCTCAGGCAGAAGGTCTAGGGATCGCTGGGTGACCCTAGTTGGTCAGACAGAAGGTCTAGGGATCGCTGGGTGACCCTAGTTGGTCCTCAGATAGAAGGACTAGGGATCGCTGGGTGACCCTAGTTGATTCTCAGATAGAATGTCTAGGGTGCGCTGGGTGACCCTAGTTGGTTCTCAGGCAGAAGGTCTAGGGATCGCTGGGTGACCCTAGTTGGTTCTCAGGCAGAAGGTCTCGGGATGGCTGGGTGACCCTAGTTGGTTCTCAGATAGAAGGTCTAGGGTACGCTGGGTGACCCTAGTTTGTCCTCAGACAAGAAGGTCTAGGGAGCGCTGGGTGACCCTAGTTGGTCAGACAGAAGGTCTAGGGGTCGCTGGGTGACCCTAGTTGGTCCTCAGATAGAAGTTCTAGGGATCGCTGGGTGACCCTAGTTGGTCCTCAGATAGAAGGTCTAGGGATCGCTGGGTGACCCTAGTTGGTTCTCAGATAGAAGGTCTAGGGTGCGCTGGGTGACCCTAGTTGGTCCTCAGACAGAAGGTCGAGGGAGCGCTGGGTGACCCTAGTTGGTCAGACAGAAGGTCTAGGGATCGCTGGGTGACCCTAGTTGGTCCTCAGATAGAAGGTCTAGGGTACGCTGGGTGACCCTAGTTGGTTCTCAGATAGAAGATCTAGGGCATGCTGGGTGACCCTAGTTGGTCAGACAGAAGGTCTAGGGATCGCTGGGTGACCCTAGTTGGTCAGATAGAAGGTCTAGGGTGCGCTGGGTGACCCTAGTTGGTCCTCAGGCAGAAGGTCGAGGGAGCGCTGGGTGACCCTAGTTGGTCAGACAGAAGGTCTAGGGATCGCTGGGTGACCCTAGTTGGTCCTCAGATAGAAGGTCTAGGGTACGCTGGGTGACCCTAGTTGGTTCTCAGATAGAAGGTCTAGGGCGTGCTGGGTGACCCTAGTTGGTCAGACAGAAGGTCTAGGGATCGCTGGGTGACCCTAGTTGGTCAGACAGAAGGTCTAGGGATCGCTGGGTGACCCTAGTTGGTCAGACAGAAGGTCTAGGGGTCGCTGGGTGACCCTAGTTGGTCCTCAGATAGAAGTTCTAGGGATCGCTGGGTGACCCTAGTTGGTCCTCAGATAGAAGGTCTAGGGATCGCTGGGTGACCCTAGTTGGTTCTCAGATAGAAGGTCTAGGGTGCGCTGGGTGACCCTAGTTGGTCCTCAGATAGAAGGTCTAGGGATCGCTGGGTGACCCTAGTTGGTTCTCAGATAGAAGGTCTAGGGTACGCTGGGTGACCCTAGTTGGTTCTCAGATAGAAGATCTAGGGCATGCTGGGTGACCCTAGTTGGTCAGACAGAAGGTCTAGGGATCGCTGGGTGACCCTAGTTGGTCAGATAGAAGGTCTAGGGATCGTTGGGTGACCCTAGTTGGTTCTCAGATAGAAGGTCTAGGGTACGCTGGGTGACCCTAGTTGGTTCTCAGATAGAAGGTCTAGGGCGTGCTGGGTGACCCTAGTTGGTCAGACAGAAGGTCTAGGGATCGCTGGGTGACCCTAGTTGGTCCTGAGACAGAAGGTCTAGGGATCGCTGGGTGACCCTAGTTGGTCCTCAGACAGAAGGTCTAGGGATCGCTGGGTGACCCTAGTTGGTCAGACAGAAGGTCTAGGGTACGCTGGGTGACCCTAGTTGGTCCTCAGATAGAAAGTCTAGGGCGTGCTGGGTGACCCTAGTTGGTTCTCAGATAGAAGGTCTAGGGTACGCTGGGTGACCCTAGTTGGTTCTCAGATAGAAGGTCTAGGGCGTGCTGGGTGACCCTAGTTGGTCAGACAGAAGGTCTAGGGATCGCTGGGTGACCCTAGTTGGTCAGATAGAAGGTCTAGGGATCGCTAGGTGACCCTAGTTGGTTCTCAGATAGAAGGTCTAGGGTACGCTGGGTGACCCTAGTTGGTTCTCAGATAGAAGGTCTAGGGATCGCTGGGTGACCCTAGTTGGTCAGACAGAAGGTCTAGGGATCGCTGGGTGACCCTAGTTGGTCCTCAGACAGAAGGTCTAGGGTACGCTGGGTGACCCTAGTTGGTTCTCAGATAGAAGGTCTAGGGATCGCTGGGTGACCCTAGTTGGTCAGACAGAAGGTCTAGGGATCGCTGGGTGACCCTAGTTGGTCCTCAGACAGAAGGTCTAGGGTACGCTGGGTGACCCTAGTTGGTCCTCAGACAGAAGGTCTAGGGTACGCTGGGTGACCCTAGTTGGTTCTCAGATAGAAGGTCTAGGGTGTGCTGGGTGACCCTAGTTGGTCAGACAGAAGGTCTAGGGATCGCTGGGTGACCCTAGTTGGTCCTCAGATAGAAGGTCTAGGGATCGCTGGGTGACCCTAGTTGGTCCTCAGAGAGAAGGTCTAGGGTACGCTGGGTGACCCTAGTTGGTCAGACAGAAGGTCTAGGGAGCGCTGGGTGACCCTAGTTGGTCAGACAGAAGGTCTAGGGAGCGCTGGGTGTTTGCCTCTCTCCTCTTCCTCTGGTTCTCACTCCCTCTTCTCCCTCCTCTTCCTCTGGTTCTCACTCCCTCTTCTCCCTCCTCTTCCTCTGGTTCTTACTCCCTCTTCTCCCTCCTCTTCCTCTGGTTCTTACTCCCTCTTCTCCCTCCTCTTCCTCTGGTTCTCACTCCCTCTTCTCCCTCCTCTTCCTCTGGTTCTCACTCCCTCTTCTCCCTCCTCTTCCTCTGGTTCTCACTCCCTCTTCTCCCTCCTCTTCCTCTGGTTCTCACTCCCTCTTCTCCCTCCTCTTCCTCTGGTTCTTACTCCCTCTTCTCCCTCCTCTTCCTCTGGTTCTCACTCCCTCTTCTCCCTCCTCTTCCTCTGGTTCTCACTCCCTCTTCTCCCTCCTCTTCCTCTGGTTCTTACTCCCTCTTCTCCCTCCTCTTCCTCTGGTTCTCACTCCCTCTTCTCCCTCCTCTTCCTCTGGTTCTTACTCCCTCTTCTCCCTCCTCTTCCTCTGGTTCTCCTCCCTCTTCTCCCTCCTCTTCCTCTGGTTCTTACTCCCTCTTCTCCCTCCTCTTCCTCTGGTTCTCACTCCCTCTTCTCCCTCCTCTTCCTCTGGTTCTCACTCCCTCTTCTCCCTCCTCTTCCTCTGGTTCTCACTCCCTCTTCTCCCTCCTCTTCCTCTGGTTCTCACTCCCTCTTCTCCCTCCTCTTCTTCTGGTTCTTACTCCCTCTTCTCCCTCCTCTTCCTCTGGTCCTCACTCCCTCTTCTCCCTCCTCTTCCTCTGGTCCTCCTCCCTCTTCTCCCTCCTCTTCCTCTGGTTCTTACTCCCTCTTCTCCCTCCTCTTCCTCTGGTCCTCTTACACTCCCTCTTCTCCCTCCTCTTCCTCTGGTTCTCAGCCTCTTCCTCTGGTTCTTACTCCCTCTTCTCCCTCCTCTTCTTCTGGTTCTCACTCCCTCTTCTCCCTCCTCTTCCTCTGGTTCTCACTCCCTCTTCTCCCTCCTCTTCCTCTGGTTCTTACTCCCTCTTCTCCCTCCTCTTCTTCTGGTTCTTACTCCCTCTTCTCCCTCCTCTTCTTCTGGTTCTCAATCCCTCTTCTCCCTCCTCTTCCTCTGGTTCTCATCCCTCTTCTCCCTCCTCTTCCTCTGGTTCTTACTCCCTCTTCTCCCTCCTCTTCCTCTGGTTCTCACTCCCTCTTCTCCCTCCTCTTCCTCTGGTTCTTACTCCCTCTTCTCCCTCCTCTTCCTCTGGTTCTCACTCCCTCTTCTCCCTCCTCTTCCTCTGGTTCTCACTCCCTCTTCTCCCTCCTCTTCCTCTGGTTCTCCTCCCTCTTCTCCCTCCTCTTCCTCTGGTTCTTACTCCCTCTTCTCCCTCCTCTTCCTCTGGTTCTTACTCCCTCTTCTCCCTCCTCTTCCTCTGGTTCTCACTCCCTCTTCTCCCTCCTCTTCCTCTGGTTCTCACTCCTCTTCTCCCTCCTCTTCCTCTGGTTCTCCTCCCTCTTCTCCCTCCTCTTCCTCTGGTTCTCACTCCCTCTTCTCCCTCCTCTTCCTCTGGTTCTTACTCCCTCTTCTCCCTCCTCTTCCTCTGGTTCTCACTCCCTCTTCTCCCTCCTCTTCCTCTGGTTCTCACTCCCTCTTCTCCCTCCTCTTCCTCTGGTTCTCACTCCCTCTTCTCCCTCCTCTTCCTCTGGTTCTTACTCCCTCTTCTCCCTCCTCTTCCTCTGGTTCTCACTCCCTCTTCTCCCTCCTCTTCCTCTGGTTCTCACTCCCTCTTCTCCCTCCTCTTCCTCTGGTTCTTACTCCCTCTTCTCCCTCCTCTTCCTCTGGTTCTCACTCCCTCTTCTCCCTCCTCTTCCTCTGGTTCTCACTCCCTCTTCTCCCTGCCTGCTCCACGAGGATCTTCAGACTGACCTCAGACATCAAGACCTCAGGCAACCTATGAAGAGGGGAAAAAAAGTATCAGAAGCATGGCTTCAGAGGAAAGAGAGTGCAGTTATCCCACATATCAAATCCCTGTCTCTCTCGTCTGATCTGCTTTCCATTCCCCAAAATGCGCACTAGCCACCATTCACCTACGGCTGAGATTTTTTTCAACCTAAAAGGATCCTATCTTACACAACACAGTGACAGCAACAGGGAAGGGAGGAGATGCACAGTGCAGAGATGATATGAACTACACAGGCAGGATATGAACAGTCCACATGACTCACACATATCACGTCTGAGACTCAATGGTGTCTGCCCCTGCACCAATCTCTCTCTCCTCTCCAGAGCAGGCTAGATTCCCTGCGTGTGATGCTAAATATGAGTCAGAAGCTCTGATCTCCCCTCGAGTCATCCTCTCCTCTCTATTACGCTCCCTCCTCCTTCTCTCCTCTCACCTCCTCTTTCTCCTGTCACATCACCTCCTCCTCTCCTCTCACCACCACCTCCTCTCTCTCCTCATCCTCCTCCTCCTCTCTCTCCTATTCTTCCTCCTCTCCCTCTCACCTCCTCTTCCTCCTCTCACCTCAGCTCCTCCTCTCCCTCTCATCACCACCTCCTCTCTCTCTCCTCTTCCTCCCTCTCTCCCTCTCACCACCTCCTCCTCTCCTCTCACCACCACCTCCTCTCTCTCATCTCTTCATCCTCCTCTCCCTCTCACCTCCTCTCTCTCTCTTCCTCCTCCTCTCCGTCTCACCTCAACTCCTCCTCTCCTCTCACTACCACCTCCTCTCTCTCCTCTTCCTCCTCCTCTCCCTCTCACCTCCTCTCTCTCCTCTTCCTCCTCCTCTCCCTCTCACCTCCCCTCTCTCTCCTCTTCCTCCTTCTCTCCCTCTCACCTCCTCTCTCTCCTTTTCCTCCTCCTCTCCCTCTCACCTCCCCCTCCTCTCCCTCTCACCTCCTCCTCCTCTCTCTCATCTCTTCTTCCTCCTCCTTTCCTCTCAACTCCTCCTCTCTCCTCTCATCTCCTCCTCCTCTACCCTCCCCTCTCTACTCTCCCCTCCACACTCTCCTCTCGTCTCCTCTCCTCTCTCCCCTCCCTTATCCTCTCCCTGTCCCCTTCGACTCTCCCTACTCCTCCCCTCTCCTCTCCTCTTCCCTTCTCCTCTATTCCTCCCTTATCCTCTCATCTCCCCTTCTCCTCTCATCTCCCCTCCTCTCCTCTTCCCTTCTCATCTCCCCTCCTCGCTTCCCTCTCTTCTCCTCTCCCCTATCTTCTCCCCTCTCCATTCTCCCCTCTCCCCATCGCCTCTCCCCTCCCCTTCTCCTCCATCCTCTCCCCCTTCCCCCTCTCCTCTCCCTTCTCCTCTCCTCGACCCTCTCCTCTTCCCTTCTCCTCTATTCCTCCCTTATCCTCTCATCTCCCCTTCTCCTCTCCCCTTCTCATCTCCCCTCCTCTCCTCTTCCCTTCTCATCTCCCCTCCTCGCTTCCCTCTCTTCTCCTCTCCCCTATCTTCTCCCCTCTCCATTCTCCCCTCTCCCCATCTCCTCTCCCCTCCCCTTCTCCTCCATCCTCTCCCCCTTCCCCCTCTCCTCTCCCTTCTCCTCTCCTCGACCCTCTCCTCTCCCTGTCTCCTCTCCCTTCTCCTCTCCTCTAGGACAGTAAGAAAACAGTTCAATGCATTAAATAAACCTCTCCTTCTGTCTGAAGAGTATGAATCTTCAACAGTGCTATAGAGATGTCATCATTTTTCATTCTACATTCATGATCTACAGAAATAAAAGCAGACACGTACAGGACATGACTGTCAGGGTTCTACTGGATCACATGACTGTCAGGGTTCTACTGGATCACATGACTGTCAGGGTTCTACTGGTTCACATGACTGTCAGGGTTCTACTGGATCACATGACTGTCAGGGTTCTACTGGATCACATGACTGTCAGGGTTCTACTGGATCACATGACTGTCAGGTTAGGGTTCTACTGGATCACATGACTGTCAGGGTTCTACTGGATCACATGACTGTCAGGTTAGGGTTCTACTGGTTCACATGACTGTCAGGGTTCTACTGGATCACATGACTGTCAGGTTAGGGTTCTACTGGATCACATGACTGTCAGGGTTCTACTGGTTCACATGACTGTCAGGTTAGGGTTCTACTGGTTCACATGACTGTCAGGGTTCTACTGGATCACATGACTGTCAGGTTAGGGTTCTACTGGTTCACATGACTGTCAGGGTTCTACTGGATCACATGACTGTCAGGTTAGGGTTCTACTGGTTCACATGACTGTCAGGTTAGGGTTCTACTGGATCACATTACTGTCAGGTTAGGGTTCTACTGGTTCACATGACTGTCAGGGTTCTACTGGATCACATGACTGGCATGTTAGGGTTCTACTGGTTCACATGACTGTCAGGTTAGGGTTCTACTGGATCACATGACTGTCAGGTTAGGGTTCTACTGGTTCACATGACTGTCAGGGTTCTACTGGATCACATGACTGGCATGTTAGGGTTCTACTGGTTCACATGACTGTCAGGGTTCTACTGGATCACATGACTGTCAGGTTAGGGTTCTACTGGTTCACATGACTGTCAGGGTTCTACTGGATCACATGACTGTCAGGGTTCTACTGGATCACATGACTGTCAGGTTAGGGTTCTACTGGTTCACATGACTGTCAGGTTAGGGTTCTACTGGATCACATGACTGTCAGGTTAGGGTTCTACTGGTTCACATGACTGTCAGGGTTCTACTGGATCACATGACTGGCATGTTAGGGTTCTACTGGTTCACATGACTGCCAGGGTTCTACTGGATCACATGACTGGCATGTTAGGGTTCTACTGGTTCACATGACTGTCAGGGTTCTACTGGATCACATGACTGTCAGGGTTCTACTGGATCACATGACTGGAATGTTAGGGTTCTACTGGATCACATGACTGCCAGGGTTCTACTGGATCACATGACTGTCAGGGTTCTACTGGATCACATGACTGTCAGGGTTCTACTGGATCACATGACTGTCAGGGTTCTACTGGATCACATGACTGTCAGGTTAGGGTTCTACTGGTTCACATGACTGTCAGGTTAGGGTTCTACTGGATCACATGACTGTCAGGTTAGGGTTCTACTGGTTCACATGACTGTCAGGGTTCTACTGGATCACATGACTGGCATGTTAGGGTTCTACTGGTTCACATGACTGTCAGGGTTCTACTGGATCACATGACTGTCAGGTTAGGGTTCTACTGGTTCACATGACTGTCAGGGTTCTACTGGATCACATGACTGTCAGGGTTCTACTGGATCACATGACTGTCAGGTTAGGGTTCTACTGGATCACATGACTGTCAGGTTAGGGTTCTACTGGTTCACATGACTGTCAGGGTTCTACTGGATCACATGACTGGCATGTTAGGGTTCTACTGGTTCACATGACTGTCAGGGTTCTACTGGATCACATAACTGGCATGTTAGAGTTCTACTGGTTCACATGACTGTCAGGTTAGGGTTCTACTGGATCACATGACTGTCAGGTTAGGGTTCGACTGGTTCACATGACTGTCAGGGTTCTACTGGATCACATGACTGTCAGGGTTCTACTGGATCACATGACTGGCATGTTAGGGTTCTACTGGATCACATGACTGTCAGGGTTCTACTGGTTCACATGACTGTCAGGGTTCTACTGGATCACATGACTGTCAGGTTAGGGTTCTACTGGATCACATGACTGTCAGGTTAGGGTTCTACTGGATCACATGACTGTCAGGGTTCTACTGGTTCACATGACTGTCAGGGTTCTACTGGATCACATGACTGTCAGGGTTCTACTGGATCACATGACTGGCATGTTAGGGTTCTACTGGATCACATGACTGTCAGGGTTCTACTGGATCACATGACTGGCATGTTAGGGTTCTACTGGATCACATGACTGTCAGGTTAGGGTTCTACTGGTTCACATGACTGTCAGGGTTCTACTGGATCACATGACTGTCAGGTTAGGGTTCTACTGGTTCACATGACTGTCAGGGTTCTACTGGATCACATGACCGTCATGTTAGGGTTCTACTGGTTCACATGACTGTCAGGGTTCTACTGGATCACATGACTGTCAGGTTAGGGTTCTACTGCTTCACATGACTGTCAGGGTTCTACTGGTTCACATGACTGTCAGGTTAGGGTTCTACTGGTTCACATGACTGTCATGTTAGGGTTCTACTGGATCACATTACTGTCAGGGTTCTACTGGATCACATGACTGTCAGGTTAGGGTTCTACTGGTTCACATGACTGTCAGGTTAGGGTTCTACTGGTTCACATGACTGTCAGGTTAGGGTTCTACTGGTTCACATGACTGTCAGGTTAGGGTTCTACTGGTTCACATGACTGTCAGGTTAGGGTTCTACTGGATCACATTACTGTCAGGGTTCTACTGGATCACATGACTGTCAGGTCAGAGTTCTACTGGATCACATTACTGTCAGGTCAGGGTTCTACTGGTTCACATGACTGTCAGGTTAGGGTTCTACTGGTTCACATGACTGTCAGGTTGGTGTTAGAGTCAGCCTAGTGTTAGAGTCAGGTTGGTGTTCGAGTCAGGTTGGTGTTCGAGTCAGGTTGGTGTTCGAGTCAGGTTGGTGTTCGAGTCAGGTTTGTGTTCGAGTCAGGTTGGTGTTCGAGTCAGGTTGGTGTTAGAGTCAGGTTGGTGTTAGAGTCAGCCTGGTGTTAGAGTCAAGCTGGTGTTAGAGTCAAGCTGGTGTTAGAGTCAGGTTGGTGTTAGAGTCAGGCTGGTGTTAGAGGGTTTAGAGTCAGCCTGGTGTTTACTGCCCCCTAGTGGAAGACAACTAGGGGTTTAGAGTCAGCCTAGTGTTTACTGCCCCCTAGTGGAAGACAACTAGGGGTTTAGAGTCAGCCTAGTGTTTACTGCCCCCTAGTGGAAGACAACTAGGGGTTTAGAGTCAGCCTGGTGTTTACTGCCCCCTAGTGGAAGACAACTAGGGGTTTAGAGTCAGCCTGGTGTTTACTGCCCCCTAGTGGAAGACAACTAGGGGTTTAGAGTCAGCCTGGTGTTTACTGCCCCCTAGTGGAAGACAACTAGGGGTTTAGAGTCAGCCTGGTGTTTACTGCCCCCTAGTGGAAGACAACTAGGGGTTTAGAGTCAGCCTGGTGTTTACTGCCCCCTAGTGGAAGACAACTAGGGGTTTAGAGTCAGCCTGGTGTTTACTGCCCCCTAGTGGAAGACAACTAGGGGTTTAGAGTCAGCCTGGTTTTTACTGCCCCCTAGTGGAAGACAACTAGGGGTTTAGAGTCAGCCTGGTGTTTACTGCCCCCTAGTGGAAGACAACTAGGGGTTTAGAGTCAGCCTGGTGTTTACTGCCCCCTAGTGGAAGACAACTAGGGGTTTAGAGTCAGCCTGGTTTTTACTGCCCCCTAGTGGAAGACAACTAGGGGTTTAGAGTCAGCCTGGTGTTTACTGCCCCCTAGTGGAAGACAACTAGGGGTTTAGAGTCAGCCTGGTGTTTACTGCCCCCTAGTGGAAGACAGAAGGACATCTGTCTGATAAGAGGTATCAGGAAGCCAAAACAAGAGAAAACATAAGCAATCAATCAAACATAAACAATCAATCAATCTCACTGAGTGGAATGTTATGTTCTCTTTCACATAAGCATCTCACACCATCTACCATAGACTTTCATTCTATCAGGTGTCCAGATGTCCACACCATCTACCATAGACTTTCATTCTACCAGGTGTCCAGATGTCCACACCATCTACCATAGACTTTGATTCTATCAGGTGTCCAGATGTCCACACCATCTACCATAGACTTTCCCATTGAAATCAAATCAAACCATTTCCATTTGAATCGTTAATTAAAACATAACTAAAACAAACGTCAGTTCACCTGAATATATTGTACACACGGAATCCAAGTTTAAATATGTGCTCGTGACTACAGTGTAGGCTATTTCTTCAATCAGAAGGCAATATATGAGACGTAACATCCAGACCTCAGTGAGACGTTATAAAACATGAGGTCTGGGGGAAGCATTTAGAGAGAGAGAGAGAGAGAGAGAGAGAGAGAGAGAGAGAGAGAGAGAGAGAGAGAGAGAGAGAGAGAGAGAGAGAGAGAGAGAGAGAGAGAGAGAGAGAGAGAGAGAGAGAGAGAGAGAGAGAGACTATTCAACACAAAGAAAAGGCTTCAATGGTTGGTGATGCAACACCTGTCTATCTGCCACCAAGCCTGAGGGTAATGTGGTCTGTCTGTCTCTACCACCATGCCTACAGATTTACACTGTGAGCACCAAGCCTGCCCTCCCCCTTCTGCCAGATCACTGAGAAAGTAGATTTGTCAGTTCAGACCTATGCCAGACGTGTGATAAGGAATGTGTAATACTGTAATATATTCACATAATGAATAAGCATGAGAACTGCTTCAGGGAACCAAGTTGTCATTCTATCTGGCCACTAGATTTCCACACAAAGGAAAACACACCTTCTTTGAAGATATGCCTTAATTTAAAAAGATGGAATTCATACACAAAAACTCATCAAATTATTTTGTTGAAATTAAATGTCAAAAACACGAGATGAAAAGCAGCATATTGCAATGTTCTCTTGATCAGATGAAACATTTAAATAGAAGTTTAGACATCTGAAATCTTAAGTGTTGATGATAAATGCATGTTAATAGGGATAGGGGGCAGCATTTTCACTTTGGATGAATAGCGTGCCCATAGTGAACTGCCTCCTACTCTGTCCCAGATGTTAATATATGCATATTATTATTACTATTGGATAGAAAACACTCTGAAGTTTCTAAAACTGTATGAATTATGTCTGTGACTATAACAGAACTCATAGGGCAGGCAAACTTCCAAACAGGAAGTGGAAATTCTGGGGCTGGTTGATTTTCAACTCATCGCCTATTCACATCCCAGTAAGATATGGATCTGTTCGCACTTCCTACACCTTCCACTAGATGTCAACAGTCAGTAGAACGTGGAATGAAGCCTCTAGTGTGATGTGGGACCGGATGGCAGCTATTTCAGTCACTGGTCTGGCAGATGGCCAGTTCCTGGTTTATATCGCCTGCATTCCATTACTCTGTAGACAAAAACATATGATCCGGTTGGAACGTTATTGGATATATATGATGATAACATCCTGAAGATTGAGTCTCTGCTTAGTTTGACCAGTTTATTCGACCTGGAATATATCTTTTTTGAAGTTTTCGTCCGAGTTCAAATATAAAATATATTTTGATTTGTTTAACACTTTTGTGGTTACTACATGATTCCATATGTGTTATTTCATAGTTTTGATATCTTCACTATTATTCTACAATGTAGAAAATAGTAAAAATAAAGACAAACCTTGAGTAGCTGTGTCCAAACCTTTGACTGGTACTATGTATATATATATTTTTCCAAAATTGCCGGTTTTGTACGTTTTTGGGGGGGGGGCATTAATACGTTTCACATAGCAATTTAAAAACATTGAGTTTATAAAGCCGCATGCAAAATGCAGGTGTTCCAGCTCAGTGCTTTCTGTGGAACAGCCTGCGGAAAATACAGGGAGCGTAAGGGTTGGTAATGTTCTCTAGTTGCACCGTGATTGGCTCAGTGTTCTGTCACTCATGGGGACACTACGTCACTGCCAAAATCTGCAGGTGGAGCTCAAAAAATTCAAGCCCCTTAAGTGTTGCCATAGAGTTACATTAGAAGTGCCCATTCAAGAAGGCTCAAGGTCATTGGATAAAGTGACAAATCACATTATATCGACAGTAGCTTTATGGACAGAACATGTCAATATCATACTTTCAAAATCTCAGCTAGCAAGCTAATAGTCATCATCATGCATCAAGTCGAAAATTGACTGGTAAATCCTTTTCAATCCATGTCAGGTGAAGTAAATAATGAAGTGAAATTATAGATGAAACGTATCGTTGCTCATCGGCCATTGGATAAGTTTGGAAATTCAACAATGAGTGGTTAGGAAGAAATCAGTGGCTAACTGCAAGCATTGCAAAGCAATCACTAGCCCGCTATTCAGTGGAGTGGGTGTGTGGTCCAAGTCTGGGTTTAAGGGTCTCTTTTCCATGCTTAAAACAACTAAAAACTTGGAACATGGAAATTTCAGATTTCAGTGAGTTCAAGACAACTGGGAACTCTGAAAAAAACGAGCTCCGACTGGGAAAGTTTGTTTTGAATGGTCATCCAACTTGGAATTGCAAGTTGGGAACTCTTTCTAGAGCTCTGACCTGAAGATCACAACTCTTTCTAGAGCTCTCTGACCTGAAGATTACAACTCTTTCTAGAGCTCTGACCTGAAGATCACAACTCTTTCTAGAGCTCTCTGACCTGAAGATTACAACTCTTTCTAGAGCTCTGACCTGAAGATTACAACTCTTTCTAGAGCTCTCTGACCTGAAGATTACAACTCTTTCTAGAGCTCTGACCTGAAGATTACAACTCTTTCTAGAGCTCTCTGACCTGAAGATCACAACTCTTTCTAGAGCTCTCTGACCTGAAGATTACAACTCTTTCTAGAGCTCTGACCTGAAGATCACAACTCTTTCTAGAGCTCTGACCTGAAGATTACAACTCTTTCTAGAGCTCTCTGACCTGAAGATCACAACTCTTTCTAGAGCTCTCTGACCTGAAGATCACAACTCTTTCTAGAGCTCTGACCTGAAGATTACAACTCTTTCTAGAGCTCTCTGACCTGAAGATTACAACTCTTTCTAGAGCTCTGACCTGAAGATTACAACTCTTTCTAGAGCTCTGACCTGAAGATCACAACTCTTTCTAGAGCTCTCTGACCTGAAGATTTACAACTCTTTCTAGAGCTCTGACCTGAAGATTACAACTCTTTCTAGAGCTCTCTGACCTGAAGATTACAACTCTTTCTAGAGCTCTGACCTGAAGATTACAACTCTTTCTAGAGCTCTCTGACCTGAAGATTACAACTCTTTCTAGAGCTCTGACCTGAAGATTACAACTCTTTCTAGAGCTCTGACCTGAAGATTACAACTCTTTCTAGAGCTCTGACCTGAAGATTACAACTCTTTCTAGAGCTCTCTGACCTGAAGATCACAACTCTTTCTAGAGCTCTCTGACCTGAAGATTACAACTCTTTCTAGAGCTCTGACCTGAAGATTACAACTCTTTCTAGAGCTCTGACCTGAAGATTACAACTCTTTCTAGAGCTCTGACCTGAAGATTACAACTCTTTCTAGAGCTCTGACCTGAAGATTACAACTCTTTCTAGAGCTCTGACCTGAAGATTACAACTCTTTCTAGAGCTCTGACCTGAAGATTACAACTCTTTCTAGAGCTCTGACCTGAAGATTACAACTCTTTCTAGAGCTCTCTGACCTGAAGATCACAACTCTTTCTAGAGCTCTCTGACCTGAAGATTACAACTCTTTCTAGAGCTCTGACCTGAAGATTACAACTCTTTCTAGAGCTCTGACCTGAAGATTACAACTCTTTCTAGAGCTCTGACCTGAAGATGACAACTCTTTCTAGAGCTCTGACCTGAAGATTACAACTCTTTCTAGAGCTCTGACCTGAAGATTACAACTCTTTCTAGAGCTCTCTGACCTGAAGATCACAACTCTTTCTAGAGCTCTCTGACCTGAAGATTACAACTCTTTCTAGAGCTCTGACCTGAAGATTACAACTCTTTCTAGAGCTCTCTGACCTGAAGATTACAACTCTTTCTAGAGCTCTGACCTGAAGATTACAACTCTTTCTAGAGCTCTGACCTGAAGATTACAACTCTTTCTAGAGCTCTCTGACCTGAAGATTACAACTCTTTCTAGAGCTCTCTGACCTGAAGATTACAACTCTTTCTAGAGCTCTGACCTGAAGATTACAACTCTTTCTAGAGCTCTGACCTGAAGA
Source organism: Oncorhynchus keta (assembly GCF_023373465.1). Classification (NCBI taxonomy): domain Eukaryota; kingdom Metazoa; phylum Chordata; class Actinopteri; order Salmoniformes; family Salmonidae; genus Oncorhynchus; species Oncorhynchus keta. The sequence continues at coordinate 514,102 of NC_068424.1, read as the reverse complement.
TTACAACTCTTTCTAGAGCTCTGACCTGAAGATTACAACTCTTTCTAGAGCTCTCTGACCTGAAGATCACAACTCTTTCTAGAGCTCTCTGACCTGAAGATTACAACTCTTTCTAGAGCTCTCTGACCTGAAGATTACAACTCTTTCTAGAGCTCTCTGACCTGAAGATTACAACTCTTTCTAGAGCTCTCTGACCTGAAGATTACAACTCTTTCTAGAGCTCTCTGACCTGAAGATTACAACTCTTTCTAGAGCTCTCTGACCTGAAGATTACAACTCTTTCTAGAGCTCTCTGACCTGAAGATTACAACTCTTTCTAGAGCTCTCTGACCTGAAGATTACAACTCTTTCTAGAGCTCTCTGACCTGAAGATTACAACTCTTTCTAGAGCTCTGACCTGAAGATTACAACTCTTTCTAGAGCTCTGACCTGAAGATTACAACTCTTTCTAGAGCTCTGACCTGAAGATTACAACTCTTTCTAGAGCTCTCTGACCTGAAGATCACAACTCTTTCTAGAGCTCTCTGACCTGAAGATTACAACTCTTTCTAGAGCTCTGACCTGAAGATTACAACTCTTTCTAGAGCTCTGACCTGAAGATTACAACTCTTTCTAGAGCTCTGACCTGAAGATTACAACTCTTTCTAGAGCTCTGACCTGAAGATTACAACTCTTTCTAGAGCTCTGACCTGAAGATTACAACTCTTTCTAGAGCTCTCTGACCTGAAGATCACAACTCTTTCTAGAGCTCTCTGACCTGAAGATTACAACTCTTTCTAGAGCTCTGACCTGAAGATTACAACTCTTTCTAGAGCTCTCTGACCTGAAGATTACAACTCTTTCTAGAGCTCTGACCTGAAGATTACAACTCTTTCTAGAGCTCTGACCTGAAGATTACAACTCTTTCTAGAGCTCTGACCTGAAGATTACAACTCTTTCTAGAGCTCTGACCTGAAGATTACAACTCTTTCTAGAGCTCTGACCTGAAGATTACAACTCTTTCTAGAGCTCTGACCTGAAGATTACAACTCTTTCTAGAGCTCTGACCTGAAGATTACAACTCTTTCTAGAGCTCTGACCTGAAGATTACAACTCTTTCTAGAGCTCTGACCTGAAGATTACAACTCTTTCTAGAGCTCTCTGACCTGAAGATCACTGACGTCATCATGATTCAACCTTGTTTCTCGTCTATTTCCCAGTTGTCTTGAAAGAACCATAAATCCAGAGAATGCCAGACTTTGATGAAAAAATGTGCCTGCGCCTCACCATTTGTGGGAGCAAAAGGTACATATAGGGACAAAGATAATACTGTAAAGGTGCACATTAGACCACAAGAGGAAGAGGACAACACTTAGAGTGCATTTGCCATTCTGGTAAAAACAGGAAACCAAGAAATAACAGACGTAATGGCCAAAGCCATAAAATGTATAAATGTTTAGGGTAAAATGTATTGTCTATTGAAGAGGACAGGAAACCAAAGCAAGGCCATGAGAGCATAGGACAGCTGGACATACCAAGGTCAGAGGGACACACAAAGGATGGACTATAGACATAGGGCATACATTTTTAGGACATGAAGAGAAGAGACACATAGTCTACTAGTCCTAATAAGGACAGACATATCAAAGAACACACCAAGCTAAACATAAGGGGCCCATAGGATAAGATGGGCATGTATTATTTTTGGGACATGAAGAGGTCCTGCCACCATTATAACTTAACTGAAAGCAGATTTGGGCGTTATTGGGCGTGAACAAGCAGGAAGCACAGATTGGGATATAATGGTGGCAGATGGACTGAGGGAAGTAACTTCATTTGAATATGGGATGGACGCATATGTTACGTGTGTATAAATACAGAGCCAGAGCTCAGGGAAGGGAGTTGTTCCGCGGACCAGCTCGGCTTCTGATATTCTGTATTAAAAGCCTTTATTGAATTCACAAGTTCTTGTAACACTTCCTGTTCAAGTGAGCACAGCACAACAATGTGAGTCCAAAAGTGTCCTATAATGTCTTGTATGCTGCTGCATAAATTATGTAATATGCCAGGGAGATATGTATACTGTAGCTAAGAAAGTAATACTAAGTGTATGTTGTGTAGTAAGCTATTAGTTGCCCATGTGCGTCACCCTAATAATTTGGTCAATTTTCCCTTCCTAATTTAGCCTACTGTTCTGACTTGGTAGTGCACATGTAGCCTATATCCTGTTTTAGAGAAATGTCATCATCAAATATTGTAAGAGCTTTCATTGTCTGCTTATATGCCCCTTTATTTATTCAACGGTTTTGACATGGTGTACAGGGAGAACACTGTAAGAATGGCCCATTTTCTGAATTCTGTCGCTGTACATTTCAAAAGTGCAAATAGTTACAGTGACTACGTCCATCCATGCTCGCTCATTAATGTCTTAAATTCAATTCCGGATTGTCTCTTATCGTGCTCGCCGTCCCCGTATGTCATGGTTTGCACATCTCAATTGTCAGTAGAAACCACATTTGTTTAAGCAAGTCAGCCAATATCAGCTGTTTTTGTAAAGGCAGTAAAAGAGGCTGAATTAATTGTTTCGCTGCCAGACAAAACTCTGCTGATATCAAGGTGTAGCAGTGTAACATTTAATTGTGCATTACAGCTGGCTAACTAGCAAGCTACCCCATGGACATAGTATCCAGTACCACAAGTTCCCCCGTCAGATACTACGTTGAAGTTGTACCCATCGCAAACTACAGTCGCCAGTTTTAATTAATAAACAATGTTTTGTTTTTTGTTTTTCACTAAGGTAACTTGAATAAATGTGTTCTCTAAGCTGAGGAGCAATCTGCCTCCAGCTCGGACGGAATCTACTGCCAGCTCAGACGGAATCTGCCTCCAGCTCAGACGGAATCTGCCTCCATCTCGGACGGAATCTGCCTCCAGCTCAGACGGAATCTGCCTCCATCTCAGACGGAATCTGCCTCCATCTCGGACGGAATCTGCCTCCAGCTCAGACGGAATCTGCCTCCATCTCAGACGGAATCTGCCTCCAGCTCAGACGGAATCTGCCTCCATCTCAGACGGAATCTGCCTCCATCTCGGACGGAATCTGCCTCCATCTCGGACGGAATCTGCCTCCATCTCAGACGGAATCTGCCTCCATCTCAGACGGAATCTGCCTCCAGCTCGGACGGAATCTGCCTCCAGCTCGGACGGAATCTGCCTCCAGCTCAGACGGAATCTGCCTCCATCTCAGACGGAATCTGCCTCCATCTCGGACGGAATCTACTGCCAGCTCGGACGGAATCTACTGCCAGCTCAGACGGAATCTACTGCCAGCTCGGACGGAATCTACTGCCAGCTCAGACGGAATCTACTGCCAGCTCAGACGGAATCTACTGCCAGCTCGGACGGAATCTACTGGCAGCTCAGACGGAATCTGCCTCCATCTCGGACGGAATCTGCCTCCAGCTCGGACGGAATCTGCCTCCAGCTCGGACGGAATCTGCCTCCAGCTCGGACGGAATCTGCCTCCAGCTCGGACGGAATCTGCCTCCAGCTCGGACTGAATCTACTGGCAGCAAAACGTAGAAATATAGATGACAGACACAGAATCTACTGGCAGCAAAACGTAGAAATATAGATGACAGACACAGAATCTACTGGCAGCAAAACGTAGAAATATAGATGACAGACACAGAATCTACTGCCAGCAAAACGTAGAAATATAGATGACAGACACAGAATCTACTGCCAGCAAAACGTAGAAATATAGATGACAGACACAGAATCTACTGCCAGCAAAACGTATCAATATAGATGACAGACACAGAATCTACTGCCAGCAAAAACTTAGAAATATAGATGACAGACACAGAATCTACTGCCAGCAAAAACTTAGAAATATAGATGACAGACACAGAATCTACTGGCAGCAAAACGTATCAATATAGATGACAGACACAGAATCTACTGCCAGCAAAACGTATCAATATAGATGACAGACACAGAATCTACTGGCAGCAAAACGTAGAAATATAGATGACAGACACAGAATCTACTGCCAGCAAAACGTAGAAATATAGATGACAGACACAGAATCTACTGCCAGCAAAACGTATCAATATAGATGACAGACACAGAATCTACTGCCAGCAAAACGTAGAAATATAGATGACAGACACAGAATCTACTGCCAGCCAAACGTATCAATATAGATGACAGACACAGAATCTACTGCCAGCAAAACGTAGAAATATAGATGACAGACACAGAATCTACTGCCAGCAAAACGTAGAAATATAGATCACAGACACAGAATCTACTGCCAGCAAAACATAGAAATATAGATGACAGACACAGAATCTACTGCCAGCCAAACGTAGAAATATAGATGACAGACACAGAATCTACTGGCAGCAAAACGTAGAAATATAGATGACAGACACAGAATCTACTGGCAGCAAAACATATCAATATAGATGACAGACACAGAATCTACTGCCAGCAAAACGTAGAAATATAGATGACAGACACAGAGTCTACTGGCAGCAAAACATATAAATATAGATGACAGACACAGAATCTACTGGCAGCAAAACGTAGAAATATAGATGACAGACACAGAATCTACTGGCAGCAAAATTCATAAATATAGATGACAGACACAGAATCTACTGGCAGCAAAATGTATCAATATAGATGACAGACACAGAATCTACTGGCAGCAAAACGTAGAAATATAGATGACAGACACAGAATCTACTGCCAGCAAAACGTAGAAATATAGATGACAGACACATTGTGCGTTGTTATTTTTTTCATGCTTAATTTTTTTTTTAAATTACAATATAAAATCCCCAAAAACATAGGACATCACTACACACAAAATAACATTACAAGTAGAAAAAAAAAATCACAAGAATTGACTTTTAAAAGTTAAAGTACCTCAAATTAAATAAAGGCCAGGGGTCACAGGTGAAAATAAAATAAAGTGTTTTTGTTGTCTGCCACTGATGTACTGAACAGTAGTCTGCCACTGATGTACCGAACAGTAGTCTGCCACTGATGTACTGAACAGTAGTCTGCCACTGATGTACTGAACAGTAGTCTGCCACTGATGTACTGAACAGTAGTCTGCCACTGATGTACCGAACAGTAGTCTGTCACTGATGTACGAACAGTAGTCTGCCACTGATGTACTGAACAGTAGTCTGCCACTGATGTACTGAACAGTAGTCTGTCACTGATGTACTGAACAGTACTCTGCCACTGATGTACTGAACAGTAGTCTGCCACTGATGTACTGAACAGTAGTCTGTCACTGATGTACTGAACAGTAGTCTGCCACTGATGTACCGAACAGTAGTCTGCCACTGATGTACTGAACAGTAGTCTGCCACTGATGTACCGAACAGTAGTCTGCCACTGATGTACTGAACAGTAGTCTGCCACTGATGTACCGAACAGTAGTCTGCCACTGATGCACTGAACAGTAGTCTGCCACTGATGTACTGAACAGTAGTCTGCCACTGATGTACTGAACAGTAGTCTGCCACTGATGTACTGAACAGTAGTCTGTCACTGATGTACTGAACAGTAGTCTGTCACTGATGTACTGAACAGTAGTCTGCCACTGATGTACTGAACAGTAGTCTGCCACTGATGTACCGAACAGTAGTCTGCCACTGATGTACCGAACAGTAGTCTGCCACTGATGTACCGAACAGTAGTCTGCCACTGATGTACTGAACAGTAGTCTGCCACTGATGTACCGAACAGTAGTCTGCCACTGATGTACCGAACAGTAGTCTGCCACTGATGTACCGAACAGTAGTCTGCCACTGATGTACCGAACAGTAGTCTGCCACTGATGTACCGAACAGTAGTCTGCCACTGATGTACCGAACAGTAGTCTGCCACTGATGTACCGAACAGTAGTCTGCCACTGATGTACTGAACAGTAGTCTGCCACTGATGTACCGAACAGTAGTCTGCCACTGATGTACTGAACAGTAGTCTGCCACTGATGTACCGAACAGTAGTCTGCCACTGATGTACCGAACAGTAGTCTGCCACTGATGTACCGAACAGTAGTCTGCCACTGATGTACTGAACAGTAGTCTGCCACTGATGTACCGAACAGTAGTCTGCCACTGATGTACCGAACAGTAGTCTGCCACTGATGTACTGAACAGTAGTCTGCCACTGATGTACTGAACAGTAGTCTGCCACTGATGTACTGAACAGTAGTCTGCCACTGATGTACCGAACAGTAGTCTGCCACTGATGTACTGAACAGTAGTCTGCCACTGATGTACTGAACAGTAGTCTGCCACTGATGTACCGAACAGTAGTCTGCCACTGATGTACTGAACAGTAGTCTGCCACTGATGTACTGAACAGTAGTCTGCCACTGATGTACTGAACAGTAGTCTGCCACTGATGTACCGAACAGTAGTCTGCCACTGATGTACCGAACAGTAGTCTGCCACTGATGTACCGAACAGTAGTCTGCCACTGATGTACTGAACAGTAGTCTGCCACTGATGTACTGAACAGTAGTCTGCCACTGATGTACTGAACAGTAGTCTGCCACTGATGTACCGAACAGTAGTCTGCCACTGATGTACCGAACAGTAGTCTGCCACTGATGTACCGAACAGTAGTCTGCCACTGATGTACTGAACAGTAGTCTGCCACTGATGTACTGAACAGTAGTCTGCCACTGATGTACTGAACAGTAGTCTGCCACTGATGTACCAAACAGTAGTCTGCCACTGATGTACTGAACAGTAGTCTGCCACTGATGTACTGAACAGTAGTCTGCCACTGATGTACCGAACAGTAGTCTGCCACTGATGTACGAACAGTAGTCTGCCACTGATGTACCAAACAGTAGTCTGCCACTGATGTACTGAACAGTAGTCTGTCACTGATGTACTGAACAGTAGTCTGCCACTGATGTACTGAACAGTAGTCTGCCACTGATGTACTGAACAGTAGTCTGCCACTGATGTACGAACAGTAGTCTGCCACTGATGTACCGAACAGTAGTCTGCCACTGATGTACTGAACAGTAGTCTGCCACTGATGTACGAACAGTAGTCTGCCACTGATGTACTGAACAGTAGTCTGCCACTGATGTACGAACAGTAGTCTGCCACTGATGTACCGAACAGTAGTCTGCCACTGATGTACGAACAGTAGTCTGCCACTGATGTACTGAACAGTAGTCTGCCACTGATGTACCAAACAGTAGTCTGCCACTGATGTACCGAACAGTAGTCTGCCACTGATGTACTGAACAGTAGTCTGCCACTGATGTACTGAACAGTAGTCTGCCACTGATGTACCGAACAGTAGTCTGCCACTGATGTACCGAACAGTAGTCTGCCACTGATGTACTGAACAGTAGTCTGCCACTGATGTACTGAACAGTAGTCTGCCACTGATGTACTGAACAGTAGTCTGCCACTGATGTACCAAACAGTAGTCTGCCACTGATGTACCGAACAGTAGTCTGCCACTGATGTACCGAACAGTAGTCTGCCACTGCGAGGATGATCAACTGTCCCTCCTGTCTCCCTCCTGTCTCCCTGTCGCTCTGTCTTAGGCGTCTCACAGTACAGACGTTGCAATTTATTGCCCTGGCCACATCTGCAGTCCTCATGCCTCCTTGCAGCATGCCTAAGGCACGTTCACGCAGATGAGTAGGGACCCTGGGCATCTTTCTTAATAGAAGTTAAGTTAATAGAAAGGCCTCTTTAGTGTCCTAAGTTTTCATACCTGTGATCCTAATTGCCTACCGTCTGTAAGCTGTTAGTGTCTTAACGATCGTTCCACAGATGCATGTTCATTAATTGTTTATTGTTCATTGAACAAGCATGGGAAACAGTGTTTAACTCTGTACAATGAAGATCTGTGAAGTTATTTGGATTTTAATGAATTATCTTTGAAAGACAGAGTTTATTTTTTTTGCTGAGTTTATTCATCTTTCATTAAATACATCAATACATGGGTCTTATTGATGAAATGAAAAATGTAAATACTTAACTTCACAGTAACTTCACAGTAACTTCACAGTAACTTCACAGTAACTTCACAGTCACACACTAAAACACGTGAATGATAGTTTCCCCTTCGTTATCACAAAGGCATACATTAAGTCCATGAATTTAGACAACAAGTTATTGCAAGGGTATATTTTATCAAAGATTTTAAAGTGAATTTCTTTTACTGTATTTGCTATACAAAATTTGTGAGGGAGCAACCAAGCTTTCTTCCGTTCAATTTCAGTTATATATGCATTCAAGACGAATTACCCTCCAGGAATTAAAATGTTCTTGTGAATTTGTTATTACATTTCTGATCCAGCAGGGGGCAACCTTCTAACATAAATTGTGCATATATCTCGACATGTTCTCCAAAACACGAATGAGATTTCATTAATTGAGTAAGTTCTGAAGGTAATTGCTTTGAAAATTAAATTAAATTGAGTAATAGATATGCTTTCCATAAAGAATTTAATTATTTAGAATGTATTGGTAAGTTATATGTTTATAAGACCTTTCTATAATAGATAATATATTTCCTTCTTTATCAAATAAATCAAGCACAAATATAACGTTTCTTTCAAACCACTTAGGGAAGAATAAAGACTTGTTTTTAACAACAATATCTTTGTTGTTCCACAGAAGGGCCTTGTGAAGGGAGAAGTTGAATGAAGATTCAGAGTTAAACATCTTTTTATCCAGTTTAATTTAAAGGTGTTGTTGATATCAATGAACTCTAGTACTTCAAACCCACCATCAGCTCTTTGGTTTGATATTACAGACTACTCAGATTTGTGTTGTTTATTTTCCCATATAAAGTCTAGGAAAGTGTTGTTGATTTCCCATATAAAGTCTAGGAAAGTGTTGTTGATTTCCCATATAAAGTCTAGGAAAGTGTTGTTGATTTCCTTGCTGGTTTGATCAGCTACACAAAGGGAAAGGGCAAGGTAGACAAACGTGACAGACGTTCTGCTGTGGACAGTAAACCCCGTCCAATAATAGAGAGGTCACGCTGGAGCCAGTTATTAAAGACGTGACAGACGCTCTGCTTCGGACAGTAAACCCCTTCCAATAATAGAGAGGTCATGCTGGAGCCAGTTATTAAAGACGTGACAGACTCTCTGCTTCGGACAGTAAACCCCTTCCAATAGTAGAGAGGTCAGGCTGGAGCCAGTTATTAAAGACGTGACAGACGCTCTGCTTCGGACAGTAAACCCCTTCCAATGGTAGAGGTCACTCTGGAGCCAGTTATTAAAGACGTGACAGACTCTCTGCTTCGGACAGTAAAACCCTTCCAATAATAGAGAGGTCACCCTGGAGCCAGTTATTAAAGACGTGACAGACTCTCTGCTTCAGACAGTAAACCAATGGTAGAGAGGTCACCCTGGAGCCAGTTATTAAAGACGTGACAGACTCTCTGCTGTGGACAGTAAACCCCTTCCAATAATAGAGAGGTCACGCTGGAGCCAGTTATTAAAGACGTGACAGACTCTCTGCTTCAGACAGTAAACCCCTTCCAATGGTAGAGAGGTCACCCTGGAGCCAGTTATTAAAGACGTGACAGACTCTGCTTCGGACAGTAAACCCCTTCCAATGGTAGAGAGGTCACTCTGGAGCCAGTTATTAAAGACGTGACAGACTCTCTGCTGTGGACAGTAAACCCCTTCCAATGGTAGAGAGGTCACCCTGGAGCCAGTTATTAAAGACGTGACAGACTCTCTGCTTCGGACAGTAAACCCCTTCCAATAATAGAGAGGTCACCCTGGAGCCAGTTATTAAAGACGTGACAGACTCTCTGCTGTGGACAGTAAACCCCTTCCAATGGTAGAGAGGTCACTCTGGAGCCAGTTATTAAAGACGTGACAGACTCTCTGCTTTGGACAGTAAAACCCTTCCAATAATAGAGAGGTCACGCTGGAGCCAGTTATTAAAGACGTGACAGACTCTCTGCTTCGGACAGTAAAACCCTTCCAATAATAGAGAGGTCACCCTGGAGCCAGTTATTAAAGACGTGACAGACTCTCTGCTTCGGACAGTAAACCCCTTCCAATAGTAGAGAGGTCAGGCTGGAGCCAGTTATTAAAGACGTGACAGACTCTCTGCTTCAGACAGTAAAACCCTTCCAATAATAGAGAGGTCACCCTGGAGCCAGTTATTAAAGACGTGACAGACTCTCTGCTTCGGACAGTAAAACCCTTCCAATAATAGAGAGGTCACGCTGGAGCCAGTTATTAAAGACGTGACAGACTCTCTGCTTCGGACAGTAAAACCCTTCCAATAATAGAGAGGTCACCCTGGAGCCAGTTATTAAAGACGTGACAGACTCTCTGCTTCAGACAGTAAACCCCTTCCAATAGTAGAGGTCACCCTGGAGCCAGTTATTAAAGACGTGACAGACTCTCTGCTTCGGACAGTAAAACCCGTCCAATAATAGAGAGGTCACCCTGGAGCCAGTTATTAAAGACGTGACAGACTCTCTGCTTTGGACAGTAAACCCCTTCCAATAATAGAGAGGTCAGGCTGGAGCCAGTTTTTAAAGACGTGACAGACTCTCTGCTTCGGACAGTAAACCCCTTCCAATGGTAGAGAGGTCACCCTGGAGCCAGTTATTAAAGACGTGACAGACTCTCTGCTTTGGACAGTAAAACCCTTCCAATAATAGAGAGGTCAGGCTGGAGCCAGTTATTAAAGACGTGACAGACTCTCTGCTTCGGACAGTAAAACCCTTCCAATAATAGAGAGGTCAGGCTGGAGCCAGTTATTAAAGACGTGACAGACTCTCTGCTTCGGACAGTAAACCCCTTCCAATGGTAGAGAGGTCACTCTGGAGCCAGTTATTAAAGACGTGACAGACTCTCTGCTTCGGACAGTAAACCCCTTCCAATGGTAGAGAGGTCACTCTGGAGCCAGTTATTAAAGACGTGACAGACTCTCTGCTGTGGACAGTAAAACCCTTCCAATAATAGAGAGGTCACGCTGGAGCCAGTTATTAAAGACGTGACAGACTCTCTGCTGTGGACAGTAAAACCCTTCCAATAATAGAGAGGTCACGCTGGAGCCAGTTATTAAAGACGCGTGACAGACTCTCTGCTGTGGACAGTAAAACCCTTCCAATAATAGAGAGGTCACTCTGGAGCCAGTTATTAAAGACGTGACAGACTCTCTGCTTTGGACAGTAAACCCCTTCCAATGGTAGAGGTCACTCTGGAGCCAGTTATTAAAGACGTGACAGACTCTCTGCTGTGGACAGTAAACCCCTTCCAATGGTAGAGAGTCACTCTGGAGCCAGTTATTAAAGACGTGACAGACTCTCTGCTTCGGACAGTAAAACCCTTCCAATGGTAGAGGTCACGCTGGAGCCAGTTATTAAAGACGTGACAGACTCTCTGCTTTGGACAGTAAAACCCTTCCAATAATAGAGAGTCACTCTGGAGCCAGTTATTAAAGACGTGACAGACTCTCTGCTTTGGACAGTAAACCCCTTCCAATGGTAGAGAGGTCACTCTGGAGCCAGTTATTAAAGACGTGACAGACTCTGCTTTGGACAGTAAAACCCTTCCAATAATAGAGGTCACTCTGGAGCCAGTTATTAAAGACGTGACAGACTCTCTGCTTTGGACAGTAAACCCCTTCCAATGGTAGAGAGGTCACTCTGGAGCCAGTTATTAAAGACGTGACAGACTCTCTGCTTCGGACAGTAAACCCCTTCCAATGGTAGAGAGGACACGCTGGAGCCAGTTAATAAAGACGTGACAGACTCTCTGCTGTGGACAGTAAACCCCTTCCAATGGTAGAGAGGTCACTCTGGAGCCAGTTATTAAAGACGTGACAGACTCTCTGCTTTGGACAGTAAACCCCTTCCAATAATAGAGAGTCACTCTGGAGCCAGTTATTAAAGACGTGACAGACTCTCTGCTTTGGACAGTAAACCCCTTCCAATAATAGAGAGGTCACTCTGGAGCCAGTTATTAAAGACGTGACAGACTCTCTGCTTTGGACAGTAAAACCCTTCCAATAATAGAGGTCACTCTGGAGCCAGTTATTAAAGACGTGACAGACTCTCTGCTTTGGACAGTAAACCCCTTCCAATGGTAGAGAGGTCACTCTGGAGCCAGTTATTAAAGACGTGACAGACTCTCTGCTGTGGACAGTAAACCCCTTCCAATGGTAGAGAGTCACTCTGGAGCCAGTTATTAAAGACGTGACAGACTCTCTGCTTCGGACAGTAAACCCCTTCCAATGGTAGAGAGGTCACTCTGGAGCCAGTTATTAAAGACGTGACAGACTCTCTGCTTTGGACAGTAAAACCCTTCCAATAATAGAGAGATCACTCTGGAGCCAGTTATTAAAGACGTGACAGACTCTCTGCTTTGGACAGTAAACCCCTTCCAATGGTAGAGAGGTCACTCTGGAGCCAGTTATTAAAGACGTGACAGACTCTCTGCTGTGGACAGTAAACCCCTTCCAATGGTAGAGAGTCACTCTGGAGCCAGTTATTAAAGACGTGACAGACTCTCTGCTTCGGACAGTAAACCCTTCCAATAATAGAGAGGTCACTCTGGAGCCAGTTATTAAAGACGTGACAGACTCTCTGCTTTGGACAGTAAACCCCTTCCAATGGTAGAGAGGTCACCCTGGAGCCAGTTATTAAAGACGTGACAGACTCTCTGCTTTGGACAGTAAACCCCTTCCAATGGTAGAGAGGTCACTCTGGAGCCAGTTATTAAAGACGTGACAGACTCTCTGCTTCGGACAGTAAACCCCTTCCAATGGTAGAGAGGTCACGCTGGAGCCAGTTATTAAAGACGTGACAGACTCTCTGCTTCGGACAGTAAACCCCTTCCAATGGTAGAGAGGTCACCCTGGAGCCAGTTATTAAAGACGTGACAGACTCTCTGCTTCGGACAGTAAACCCCTTCCAATAATAGAGAGGTCAGGCTGGAGCCAGTTATTAAAGACGTGACAGACTCTCTGCTTCGGACAGTAAACCCCTTCCAATGGTAGAGAGGTCACCCTGGAGCCAGTTATTAAAGACGTGACAGACTCTCTGCTTCGGACAGTAAAACCCTTCCAATAATAGAGAGGTCACGCTGGAGCCAGTTATTAAAGACGTGACAGACTCTCTGCTGTGGACAGTAAACCCCTTCCAATGGTAGAGGTCACCCTGGAGCCAGTTATTAAAGACGTGACAGACTCTCTGCTTCGGACAGTAAAACCCTTCCAATAATAGAGAGGTCACGCTGGAGCCAGTTATTAAAGACGTGACAGACTCTCTGCTTCGGACAGTAAAACCCTTCCAATAATAGAGAGGTCACGCTGGAGCCAGTTATTAAAGACGTGACAGACTCTCTGCTTCGGACAGTAAAACCCTTCCAATAATAGAGAGGTCAGGCTGGAGCCAGTTATTAAAGACGTGACAGACTCTCTGCTTCGGACAGTAAAACCCCTTCCAATAGTAGAGAGGTCACGCTGGAGCCAGTTATTAAAGACGTGACAGACTCTCTGCTGTGGACAGTAAAACCCTTCCAATAATAGAGAGGTCACCCTGGAGCCAGTTATTAAAGACGTGACAGACTCTCTGCTGTGGACAGTAAACCCTTCCAATAATAGAGAGGTCAGGCTGGAGCCAGTTATTAAAGACGTGACAGACTCTCTGCTTCGGACAGTAAAACCCCTTCCAATGGTAGAGAGGTCAGGCTGGAGCCAGTTATTAAAGACGTGACAGACTCTCTGCTGTGGACAGTAAAACCCTTCCAATAGTAGAGAGGTCACTCTGGAGCCAGTTATTAAAGACGTGACAGACTCTCTGCTTCGGACAGTAAAACCCTTCCAATGGTAGAGAGGTCACTCTGGAGCCAGTTATTAAAGACGTGACAGACTCTCTGCTTTGGACAGTAAACCCCTTCCAATAATAGAGAGTCAGGCTGGAGCCAGTTATTAAAGACGTGACAGACTCTCTGCTTCGGACAGTAAACCCCTTCCAATAATAGAGAGGTCAGGCTGGAGCCAGTTATTAAAGACGTGACAGACTCTCTGCTTTGGACAGTAAACCCTTCCAATAATAGAGAGGTCACGCTGGAGCCAGTTATTAAAGACGTGACAGACTCTCTGCTGTGGACAGTAAACCCCTTCCAATGGTAGAGAGTCAGGCTGGAGCCAGTTATTAAAGACGTGACAGACTCTCTGCTTCGGACAGTAAAACCCTTCCAATAATAGAGAGGTCAGGCTGGAGCCAGTTATTAAAGACGTGACAGACTCTCTGCTTCGGACAGTAAAACCCTTCCAATAATAGAGAGGTCAGGCTGGAGCCAGTTATTAAAGACGTGACAGACTCTCTGCTTCGGACAGTAAAACCCTTCCAATAATAGAGAGGTCACGCTGGAGCCAGTTATTAAAGACGTGACAGACTCTCTGCTTCGGAAAGTAAACCCCTTCCAATGGTAGAGGTCACCCTGGAGCCAGTTATTAAAGACGTGACAGACGCTCTGCTTCGGACAGTAAAACCCTTCCAATAGTAGAGAGGTCACCCTGGAGCCAGTTATTAAAGACGTGACAGACTCTCTGCTTCGGACAGTAAACCCCTTCCAATGGTAGAGAGTCACCCTGGAGCCAGTTATTAAAGACGTGACAGACGCTCTGCTTCGGACAGTAAAACCCTTCCAATAGTAGAGAGTCACCCTGGAGCCAGTTATTAAAGACGTGACAGACTCTCTGCTTCGGACAGTAAACCCCTTCCAATGGTAGAGAGGTCACGCTGGAGCCAGTTATTAAAGACGTGACAGACTCTCTGCTTCGGACAGTAAACCCCTTCCAATAGTAGAGAGGTCACTCTGGAGCCAGTTATTAAAGGCGTGACAGACTCTCTGCTTTGGACAGTAAAACCCTTCCAATAATAGAGAGGTCAGGCTGGAGCCAGTTATTAAAGACGTGACAGACTCTCTGCTTTGGACAGTAAACCCCTTCCAATAATAGAGAGGTCAGGCTGGAGCCAGTTATTAAAGACGTGACAGACTCTCTGCTTTGGACAGTAAAACCCTTCCAATAATAGAGAGGTCACTCTGGAGCCAGTTATTAAAGACGTGACAGACTCTCTGCTTTGGACAGTAAACCCCTTCCAATGGTAGAGAGGTCACTCTGGAGCCAGTTATTAAAGACGTGACAGACTCTCTGCTTTGGACAGTAAAACCCTTCCAATAATAGAGAGGTCAGGCTGGAGCCAGTTATTAAAGACGTGACAGACTCTCTGCTTTGGACAGTAAAACCCTTCCAATAATAGAGAGGTCAGGCTGGAGCCAGTTATTAAAGACGTGACAGACTCTCTGCTTTGGACAGTAAACCCCTTCCAATGGTAGAGAGGTCACCCTGGAGCCAGTTATTAAAGACGTGACAGACTCTCTGCTTCGGACAGTAAACCCCTTCCAATAATAGAGGTCAGGCTGGAGCCAGTTATTAAAGACGTGACAGACTCTCTGCTTCGGACAGTAAACCCCTTCCAATGGTAGAGAGGTCACGCTGGAGCCAGTTATTAAAGACGTGACAGACTCTCTGCTTCGGACAGTAAACCCCTTCCAATAATAGAGAGGTCACGCTGGAGCCAGTTATTAAAGACGTGACAGACGCTCTGCTTTGGACAGTAAACCCCTTCCAATGGTAGAGAGGTCAGGCTGGAGCCAGTTATTAAAGACGTGACAGACTCTCTGCTTCGGACAGTAAAACCCTTCCAATAGTAGAGAGGTCAGGCTGGAGCCAGTTATTAAAGACGTGACAGACTCTCTGCTTTTGGACAGTAAAACCCTTCCAATAATAGAGAGGTCACGCTGGAGCCAATTATTAAAGACGTGACAGACTCTCTGCTTCGGACAGTAAACCCCTTCCAATAATAGAGAGGTCAGGCTGGAGCCAGTTATTAAAGACGTGACAGACTCTCTGCTTCGGACAGTAAAACCCTTCCAATGGTAGAGAGGTCACTCTGGAGCCAGTTATTAAAGACGTGACAGACTCTCTGCTTCGGACAGTAAAACCCTTCCAATAATAGAGAGGTCAGGCTGGAGCCAGTTATTAAAGACGTGACAGACTCTCTGCTTTGGATAGTAAAACCCTTCCAATGGTAGAGAGGTCACGCTGGAGCCAGTTATTAAAGACGTGACAGACTCTCTGCTTCGGACAGTAAACCCCTTCCAATGGTAGAGAGGTCAGGCTGGAGCCAGTTATTAAAGACGTGACAGACTCTCTGCTTTGGACAGTAAAACCCTTCCAATAATAGAGAGGTCACCCTGGAGCCAGTTATTAAAGACGTGACAGACGCTCTGCTTCGGACAGTAAACCCCTTCCAATGGTAGAGAGTCACGCTGGAGCCAGTTATTAAAGACGTGACAGACTCTCTGCTTCGGACAGTAAACCCCTTCCAATGGTAGAGAGGTCAGGCTGGAGCCAGTTATTAAAGACGTGACAGACTCTCTGCTTTGGACAGTAAAACCCTTCCAATAATAGAGAGGTCACCCTGGAGCCAGTTATTAAAGACGTGACAGACGCTCTGCTTCGGACAGTAAACCCCTTCCAATGGTAGAGAGGTCACTCTGGAGCCAGTTATTAAAGACGTGACAGACTCTCTGCTTTGGACAGTAAAACCCTTCCAATAATAGAGAGGTCACTCTGGAGCCAGTTATTAAAGACGTGACAGACTCTCTGCTTTGGACAGTAAACCCCTTCCAATGGTAGAGAGGTCACTCTGGAGCCAGTTATTAAAGACGTGACAGACTCTCTGCTTTGGACAGTAAACCCTTCCAATGGTAGAGAGGTCAGGCTGGAGCCAGTTATTAAAGACGTGACAGACTCTCTGCTTTGGACAGTAAACCCCTTCCAATGGTAGAGAGGTCACCCTGGAGCCAGTTATTAAAGACGTGACAGACTCTCTGCTTTGGACAGTAAACCCCTTCCAATGGTAGAGAGGTCACTCTGGAGCCAGTTATTAAAGACGTGACAGACTCTCTGCTTCGGACAGTAAACCCCTTCCAATGGTAGAGAGGTCACCCTGGAGCCAGTTATTAAAGACGTGACAGACTCTCTGCTTTGGACAGTAAACCCCTTCCAATGGTAGAGAGGTCAGGCTGGAGCCAGTTATTAAAGACGTGACAGACTCTCTGCTTCGGACAGTAAAACCCTTCCAATAATAGAGAGGTCACGCTGGAGCCAGTTATTAAAGACGTGACAGACTCTCTGCTGTGGACAGTAAACCCCTTCCAATGGTAGAGAGGTCACCCTGGAGCCAGTTATTAAAGACGTGACAGACTCTCTGCTTCGGACAGTAAACCCCTTCCAATGGTAGAGAGGTCACGCTGGAGCCAGTTATTAAAGACGTGACAGACTCTCTGCTTCGGACAGTAAACCCCTTCCAATGGTAGAGGTCACCCTGGAGCCAGTTATTAAAGACGTGACAGACTCTCTGCTTTGGACAGTAAACCCCTTCCAATGGTAGAGAGTCAGGCTGGAGCCAGTTATTAAAGACGTGACAGACTCTCTGCTTTGGACAGTAAACCCCTTCCAATAATAGAGAGGTCACGCTGGAGCCAGTTATTAAAGACGTGACAGACTCTCTGCTTTGGACAGTAAAACCCTTCCAATAATAGAGAGGTCACGCTGGAGCCAGTTATTAAAGACGTGACAGACTCTCTGCTTCGGACAGTAAACCCCTTCCAATGGTAGAGGTCACCCTGGAGCCAGTTATTAAAGACGTGACAGACTCTCTGCTTTGGACAGTAAACCCCTTCCAATGGTAGAGAGGTCAGGCTGGAGCCAGTTATTAAAGACGTGACAGACTCTCTGCTGTGGACAGTAAACCCCTTCCAATGGTAGAGAGGTCACGCTGGAGCCAGTTATTAAAGACGTGACAGACTCTCTGCTTTGGACAGTAAACCCCTTCCAATAATAGAGAGGTCAGGCTGGAGCCAGTTATTAAAGACGTGACAGACTCTCTGCTTTGGACAGTAAAACCCTTCCAATAATAGAGAGGTCACCCTGGAGCCAGTTATTAAAGACGTGACAGACTCTCTGCTTTGGACAGTAAACCCCTTCCAATAATAGAGAGGTCACCCTGGAGCCAGTTATTAAAGACGTGACAGACTCTCTGCTTCGGACAGTAAAACCCTTCCAATAATAGAGAGTCACCCTGGAGCCAGTTATTAAAGACGTGACAGACTCTCTGCTTTGGACAGTAAAACCCTTCCAATAATAGAGAGGTCACCCTGGAGCCAGTTATTAAAGACGTGACAGACTCTCTGCTTCGGACAGTAAAACCCTTCCAATGGTAGAGAGGTCACCCTGGAGCCAGTTATTAAAGACGTGACAGACTCTCTGCTTTGGACAGTAAACCCCTTCCAATGGTAGAGAGGTCACCCTGGAGCCAGTTATTAAAGACGTGACAGACTCTCTGCTTCGGACAGTAAACCCCTTCCAATAATAGAGAGGTCAGGCTGGAGCCAGTTATTAAAGACGTGACAGACTCTCTGCTTCGGACAGTAAACCCCTTCCAATGGTAGAGAGGTCACGCTGGAGCCAGTTATTAAGGACGTGACAGACTCTCTGCTTCGGACAGTAAACCCCTTCCAATAATAGAGAGGTCACGCTGGAGCCAGTTATTAAAGACGTGACAGACTCTCTGCTTTGGACAGTAAACCCCTTCCAATGGTAGAGAGGTCAGGCTGGAGCCAGTTATTAAAGACGTGACAGACTCTCTGCTTTGGACAGTAAAACCCTTCCAATAATAGAGAGGTCACGCTGGAGCCAGTTATTAAAGACGTGACAGACTCTCTGCTTCGGACAGTAAACCCCTTCCAATAATAGAGGTCAGGCTGGAGCCAGTTATTAAAGACGTGACAGACTCTCTGCTTCGGACAGTAAAACCCCTTCCAATAGTAGAGAGGTCAGGCTGGAGCCAGTTATTAAAGACGTGACAGACTCTCTGCTTTGGACAGTAAAACCCTTCCAATAATAGAGAGGTCAGGCTGGAGCCAGTTATTAAAGACGTGACAGACGCTCTGCTTTGGACAGTAAAACCCTTCCAATAATAGAGAGTCACCCTGGAGCCAGTTATTAAAGACGTGACAGACGCTCTGCTTTGGACAGTAAACCCCTTCCAATGGTAGAGAGGTCACGCTGGAGCCAGTTATTAAAGACGTGACAGACTCTCTGCTTCGGACAGTAAAACCCTTCCAATAATAGAGAGGTCAGGCTGGAGCCAGTTATTAAAGACGTGACAGACTCTCTGCTTTGGACAGTAAAACCCTTCCAATAATAGAGAGGTCACCCTGGAGCCAGTTATTAAAGACGTGACAGACTCTCTGCTGTGGACAGTAAAACCCTTCCAATGGTAGAGAGTCACCCTGGAGCCAGTTATTAAAGACGTGACAGACTCTCTGCTTTGGACAGTAAAACCCTTCCAATGGTAGAGAGGTCACCCTGGAGCCAGTTATTAAAGACGTGACAGACTCTCTGCTTTGGACAGTAAACCCCTTCCAATGGTAGAGAGGTCAGGCTGGAGCCAGTTATTAAAGACGTGACAGACTCTCTGCTTCGGACAGTAAAACCCTTCCAATGGTAGAGAGGTCACGCTAGAGCCAGTTATTAAAGACGTGACAGACTCTCTGCTGTGGACAGTAAACCCCTTCCAATGGTAGAGAGGTCACTCTGGAGCCAGTTATTAAAGACGTGACAGACTCTCTGCTGTGGACAGTAAACCCCTTCCAATGGTAGAGAGGTCACTCTGGAGCCAGTTATTAAAGACGTGACAGACTCTCTGCTTTGGACAGTAAAACCCTTCCAATAATAGAGAGGTCAGGCTGGAGCCAGTTATTAAAGACGTGACAGACTCTCTGCTTTGGATAGTAAAACCCTTCCAATGGTAGAGAGGTCACGCTGGAGCCAGTTATTAAAGACGTGACAGACTCTCTGCTGTGGACAGTAAACCCCTTCCAATAATAGAGAGGTCACGCTGGAGCCAGTTATTAAAGACGTGACAGACTCTCTGCTTTGGACAGTAAACCCCTTCCAATGGTAGAGAGGTCACCCTGGAGCCAGTTATTAAAGACGTGACAGACTCTCTGCTGTGGACAGTAAAACCCTTCCAATAATAGAGAGGTCAGGCTGGAGCCAGTTATTAAAGACGTGACAGACTCTCTGCTTTGGACAGTAAACCCCTTCCAATGGTAGAGAGGTCACTCTGGAGCCAGTTATTAAAGACGTGACAGACTCTCTGCTTTGGACAGTAAACCCCTTCCAATGGTAGAGAGGTCACTCTGGAGCCAGTTATTAAAGACGTGACAGACTCTCTGCTGTGGACAGTAAAACCCTTCCAATGGTAGAGAGGTCACTCTGGAGCCAGTTATTAAAGACGTGACAGACTCTCTGCTGTGGACAGTAAAACCCTTCCAATGGTAGAGAGGTCAGGCTGGAGCCAGTTATTAAAGACGTGACAGACTCTCTGCTGTGGACAGTAAAACCCTTCCAATAATAGAGAGGTCAGGCTGGAGCCAGTTATTAAAGACGTGACAGACTCTCTGCTTTGGACAGTAAAACCCTTCCAATAATAGAGAGGTCACCCTGGAGCCAGTTATTAAAGACGTGACAGACTCTCTGCTTTGGACAGTAAACCCCTTCCAATGGTAGAGAGGTCACCCTGGAGCCAGTTATTAAAGACGTGACAGACTCTCTGCTTCGGACAGTAAACCCCTTCCAATAATAGAGAGGTCAGGCTGGAGCCAGTTATTAAAGACGTGACAGACTCTCTGCTTCGGACAGTAAACCCCTTCCAATGGTAGAGAGGTCACGCTGGAGCCAGTTATTAAAGACGTGACAGACTCTCTGCTTCGGACAGTAAACCCCTTCCAATAATAGAGAGGTCAGGCTGGAGCCAGTTATTAAAGACGTGACAGACGCTCTGCTTCGGACAGTAAACCCCTTCCAATAATAGAGAGGTCAGGCTGGAGCCAGTTATTAAAGACGTGACAGACTCTCTGCTTCGGACAGTAAACCCCTTCCAATAGTAGAGAGGTCAGGCTGGAGCCAGTTATTAAAGACGTGACAGACTCTCTGCTTCGGACAGTAAACCCCTTCCAATAATAGAGAGGTCAGGCTGGAGCCAGTTATTAAAGACGTGACAGACTCTCTGCTTCGGACAGTAAACCCCTTCCAATAATAGAGAGGTCAGGCTGGAGCCAGTTATTAAAGACGTGACAGACTCTCTGCTTCGGACAGTAAACCCCTTCCAATAGTAGAGAGGTCACGCTGGAGCCAGTTATTAAAGACGTGACAGACTCTCTGCTTCGGACAGTAAAACCCTTCCAATAATAGAGAGGTCAGGCTGGAGCCAGTTATTAAAGACGTGACAGACTCTCTGCTTTGGATAGTAAAACCCTTCCAATGGTAGAGAGGTCACGCTGGAGCCAGTTATTAAAGACGTGACAGACTCTCTGCTTTGGACAGTAAACCCCTTCCAATAATAGAGAGGTCAGGCTGGAGCCAGTTATTAAAGACGTGACAGACTCTCTGCTTTGGACAGTAAACCCCTTCCAATGGTAGAGAGGTCACTCTGGAGCCAGTTATTAAAGACGTGACAGACTCTCTGCTGTGGACAGTAAAACCCTTCCAATGGTAGAGAGGTCACTCTGGAGCCAGTTATTAAAGACGTGACAGACTCTCTGCTGTGGACAGTAAAACCCTTCCAATGGTAGAGAGGTCAGGCTGGAGCCAGTTATTAAAGACGTGACAGACTCTCTGCTGTGGACAGTAAAACCCTTCCAATAATAGAGAGGTCAGGCTGGAGCCAGTTATTAAAGACGTGACAGACTCTCTGCTTTGGACAGTAAAACCCTTCCAATAATAGAGAGGTCACCCTGGAGCCAGTTATTAAAGACGTGACAGACTCTCTGCTTTGGATAGTAAAACCCTTCCAATGGTAGAGAGGTCACCTGGAGCCAGTTATTAAAGACGTGACAGACTCTCTGCTGTGGACAGTAAACCCCTTCCAATAATAGAGAGGTCACGCTGGAGCCAGTTATTAAAGACGTGACAGACTCTCTGCTTCGGACAGTAAACCCCTTCCAATGGTAGAGAGGTCACCCTGGAGCCAGTTATTAAAGACGTGACAGACTCTCTGCTTTGGACAGTAAACCCCTTCCAATGGTAGAGAGGTCAGGCTGGAGCCAGTTATTAAAGACGTGACAGACTCTCTGCTGTGGACAGTAAACCCCTTCCAATGGTAGAGAGGTCACGCTGGAGCCAGTTATTAAAGACGTGACAGACTCTCTGCTTTGGACAGTAAACCCCTTCCAATAATAGAGAGGTCAGGCTGGAGCCAGTTATTAAAGACGTGACAGACTCTCTGCTTCAGACAGTAAAACCCTTCCAATAATAGAGAGGTCACCCTGGAGCCAGTTATTAAAGACGTGACAGACTCTCTGCTTCGGACAGTAAAACCCTTCCAATAATAGAGAGGTCACGCTGGAGCCAGTTATTAAAGACGTGACAGACTCTCTGCTTCGGACAGTAAAACCCTTCCAATAATAGAGAGGTCACCCTGGAGCCAGTTATTAAAGACGTGACAGACTCTCTGCTTCGGACAGTAAAACCCTTCCAATAATAGAGAGTCACCCTGGAGCCAGTTATTAAAGACGTGACAGACTCTCTGCTTCGGACAGTAAAACCCTTCCAATGGTAGAGAGGTCACCCTGGAGCCAGTTATTAAAGACGTGACAGACTCTCTGCTTTGGACAGTAAACCCCTTCCAATGGTAGAGAGTCACCCTGGAGCCAGTTATTAAAGACGTGACAGACTCTCTGCTTCGGACAGTAAACCCCTTCCAATAATAGAGAGGTCAGGCTGGAGCCAGTTATTAAAGACGTGACAGACTCTCTGCTTCGGACAGTAAACCCCTTCCAATGGTAGAGGTCACGCTGGAGCCAGTTATTAAGGACGTGACAGACTCTCTGCTTCGGACAGTAAACCCCTTCCAATAATAGAGAGGTCACGCTGGAGCCAGTTATTAAAGACGTGACAGACTCTCTGCTTTGGACAGTAAACCCCTTCCAATGGTAGAGAGGTCAGGCTGGAGCCAGTTATTAAAGACGTGACAGACGCTCTGCTTCGGACAGTAAACCCCTTCCAATAATAGAGAGGTCAGGCTGGAGCCAGTTATTAAAGACGTGACAGACTCTCTGCTTCGGACAGTAAACCCCTTCCAATAATAGAGAGGTCAGGCTGGAGCCAGTTATTAAAGACGTGACAGACTCTCTGCTTCGGACAGTAAACCCCTTCCAATAGTAGAGAGGTCAGGCTGGAGCCAGTTATTAAAGACGTGACAGACTCTCTGCTTCAGACAGTAAAACCCTTCCAATAATAGAGAGGTCAGGCTGGAGCCAGTTATTAAAGACGTGACAGACGCTCTGCTTTGGACAGTAAAACCCTTCCAATAATAGAGGTCACCCTGGAGCCAGTTATTAAAGACGTGACAGACGCTCTGCTTTGGACAGTAAACCCTTCCAATGGTAGAGAGGTCACGCTGGAGCCAGTTATTAAAGACGTGACAGACTCTCTGCTTCGGACAGTAAAACCCTTCCAATAATAGAGAGGTCAGGCTGGAGCCAGTTATTAAAGACGTGACAGACTCTCTGCTTTGACAGTAAAACCCTTCCAATAATAGAGAGGTCACCCTGGAGCCAGTTATTAAAGACGTGACAGACTCTCTGCTGTGGACAGTAAAACCCTTCCAATGGTAGAGAGGTCACCCTGGAGCCAGTTATTAAAGACGTGACAGACTCTCTGCTTTGGACAGTAAAACCCTTCCAATGGTAGAGAGGTCACCCTGGAGCCAGTTATTAAAGACGTGACAGACTCTCTGCTTTGGACAGTAAACCCTTCCAATGGTAGAGAGGTCAGGCTGGAGCCAGTTATTAAAGACGTGACAGACTCTCTGCTTCGGACAGTAAAACCCTTCCAATGGTAGAGAGGTCACGCTAGAGCCAGTTATTAAAGACGTGACAGACTCTCTGCTGTGGACAGTAAACCCCTTCCAATGGTAGAGAGGTCACTCTGGAGCCAGTTATTAAAGACGTGACAGACTCTCTGCTGTGGACAGTAAACCCCTTCCAATGGTAGAGAGGTCACTCTGGAGCCAGTTATTAAAGACGTGACAGACTCTCTGCTTTGGACAGTAAAACCCTTCCAATAATAGAGAGGTCAGGCTGGAGCCAGTTATTAAAGACGTGACAGACTCTCTGCTTTGGATAGTAAAACCCTTCCAATGGTAGAGAGGTCACGCTGGAGCCAGTTATTAAAGACGTGACAGACTCTCTGCTGTGGACAGTAAACCCCTTCCAATAATAGAGAGGTCACGCTGGAGCCAGTTATTAAAGACGTGACAGACTCTCTGCTTTGGACAGTAAACCCCTTCCAATGGTAGAGAGGTCACCCTGGAGCCAGTTATTAAAGACGTGACAGACTCTCTGCTGTGGACAGTAAAACCCTTCCAATAATAGAGAGGTCAGGCTGGAGCCAGTTATTAAAGACGTGACAGACTCTCTGCTTTGGACAGTAAACCCCTTCCAATGGTAGAGAGGTCACTCTGGAGCCAGTTATTAAAGACGTGACAGACTCTCTGCTTTGGACAGTAAACCCCTTCCAATGGTAGAGAGGTCACTCTGGAGCCAGTTATTAAAGACGTGACAGACTCTCTGCTGTGGACAGTAAAACCCTTCCAATGGTAGAGAGGTCACTCTGGAGCCAGTTATTAAAGACGTGACAGACTCTCTGCTGTGGACAGTAAAACCCTTCCAATGGTAGAGAGGTCAGGCTGGAGCCAGTTATTAAAGACGTGACAGACTCTCTGCTGTGGACAGTAAAACCCTTCCAATAATAGAGAGGTCAGGCTGGAGCCAGTTATTAAAGACGTGACAGACTCTCTGCTTTGGACAGTAAAACCCTTCCAATAATAGAGAGGTCACCCTGGAGCCAGTTATTAAAGACGTGACAGACTCTCTGCTTTGGACAGTAAACCCCTTCCAATGGTAGAGAGGTCAGGCTGGAGCCAGTTATTAAAGACGTGACAGACTCTCTGCTTTGGACAGTAAACCCCTTCCAATAGTAGAGAGGTCACCCTGGAGCCAGTTATTAAAGACGTGACAGACTCTCTGCTTCGGACAGTAAACCCCTTCCAATGGTAGAGAGGTCACCCTGGAGCCAGTTATTAAAGACGTGACAGACTCTCTGCTGTGGACAGTAAAACCCTTCCAATAATAGAGGGTCACCCTGGAGCCAGTTATTAAAGACGTGACAGACTCTCTGCTGTGGACAGTAAAACCCTTCCAATGGTAGAGAGGTCAGGCTGGAGCCAGTTATTAAAGACGTGACAGACTCTCTGCTGTGGACAGTAAAACCCTTCCAATGGTAGAGAGGTCACCCTGGAGCCAGTTATTAAAGACGTGACAGACTCTCTGCTTTGGACAGTAAAACCCTTCCAATAATAGAGAGGTCACCTGGAGCCAGTTATTAAAGACGTGACAGACTCTCTGCTTCGGACAGTAAACCCTTCCAATAATAGAGAGGTCACTCTGGAGCCAGTTATTAAAGACGTGACAGACTCTCTGCTTTGGACAGTAAACCCCTTCCAATGGTAGAGAGGTCACTCTGGAGCCAGTTATTAAAGACGTGACAGACTCTCTGCTGTGGACAGTAAAACCCTTCCAATGGTAGAGAGGTCAGGCTGGAGCCAGTTATTAAAGACGTGACAGACTCTCTGCTGTGGACAGTAAAACCCTTCCAATGGTAGAGAGGTCACTCTGGAGCCAGTTATTAAAGACGTGACAGACTCTCTGCTTCGGACAGTAAACCCCTTCCAATGGTAGAGAGGTCACCCTGGAGCCAGTTATTAAAGACGTGACAGACTCTCTGCTTTGGACAGTAAACCCCTTCCAATGGTAGAGAGGTCACGCTGGAGCCAGTTATTAAAGACGTGACAGACTCTCTGCTGTGGACAGTAAAACCCTTCCAATGGTAGAGAGGTCAGGCTGGAGCCAGTTATTAAAGACGTGACAGACTCTCTGCTTCGGACAGTAAAACCCTTCCAATAATAGAGAGGTCACGCTGGAGCCAGTTATTAAAGACGTGACAGACTCTCTGCTGTGGACAGTAAACCCTTCCAATAATAGAGAGGTCACGCTGGAGCCAGTTATTAAAGACGTGACAGACTCTCTGCTTCGGACAGTAAACCCTTCCAATAATAGAGAGGTCAGGCTGGAGCCAGTTATTAAAGACGTGACAGACTCTCTGCTGTGGACAGTAAAACCCTTCCAATGGTAGAGAGGTCAGGCTGGAGCCAGTTATTAAAGACGTGACAGACTCTCTGCTTCGGACAGTAAAACCCTTCCAATAATAGAGAGGTCACGCTGGAGCCAGTTATTAAAGACGTGACAGACTCTCTGCTGTGGACAGTAAACCCCTTCCAATAATAGAGAGGTCACGCTGGAGCCAGTTATTAAAGACGTGACAGACTCTCTGCTTCGGACAGTAAACCCCTTCCAATAATAGACAGGTCAGGCTGGAGCCAGTTATTAAAGACGTGACAGACTCTCTGCTGTGGACAGTAAACCCCTTCCAATGGTAGAGAGGTCACCTGGAGCCAGTTATTAAAGACGTGACAGACTCTCTGCTGTGACAGTAAACCCCTTCCAATAATAGAGAGGTCACGCTGGAGCCAGTTATTAAAGACGTGACAGACTCTCTGCTTTGGACAGTAAACCCTTCCAATGGTAGAGAGGTCAGGCTGGAGCCAGTTATTAAAGACGTGACAGACTCTCTGCTGTGGACAGTAAAACCCTTCCAATAATAGAGAGGTCACCTGGAGCCAGTTATTAAAGACGTGACAGACGCTCTGCTTCGGACAGTAAACCCCTTCCAATAATAGAGAGGTCACGCTGGAGCCAGTTATTAAAGACGTGACAGACTCTCTGCTGTGGACAGTAAACCCCTTCCAATAATAGAGAGGTCACCCTGGAGCCAGTTATTAAAGACGTGACAGACTCTCTGCTTCGGACAGTAAAACCCTTCCAATAATAGAGAGGTCACTCTGGAGCCAGTTATTAAAGACGTGACAGACTCTCTGCTGTGGACAGTAAAACCCTTCCAATGGTAGAGAGGTCACCCTGGAGCCAGTTATTAAAGACGTGACAGACTCTCTGCTTCGGACAGTAAAACCCTTCCAATGGTAGAGGTCACCCTGGAGCCAGTTATTAAAGACGTGACAGACTCTCTGCTTTGGACAGTAAACCCTTCCAATGGTAGAGAGGTCACCCTGGAGCCAGTTATTAAAGACGTGACAGACTCTCTGCTTTGGACAGTAAACCCCTTCCAATGGTAGAGAGGTCACTCTGGAGCCAGTTATTAAAGACGTGACAGACTCTCTGCTTCGGACAGTAAACCCCTTCCAATGGTAGAGAGGTCACGCTGGAGCCAGTTATTAAAGACGTGACAGACTCTCTGCTTTGGACAGTAAACCCCTTCCAATGGTAGAGAGGTCAGGCTGGAGCCAGTTATTAAAGACGTGACAGACTCTCTGCTTTGGACAGTAAAACCCTTCCAATGGTAGAGAGGTCACTCTGGAGCCAGTTATTAAAGACGTGACAGACTCTCTGCTTTGGACAGTAAAACCCTTCCAATGGTAGAGAGGTCAGGCTGGAGCCAGTTATTAAAGACGTGACAGACTCTCTGCTTTGGACAGTAAAACCCTTCCAATAATAGAGAGGTCACCCTGGAGCCAGTTATTAAAGACGTGACAGACTCTCTGCTTTGGACAGTAAAACCCCTTCCAATGGTAGAGAGGTCACTCTGGAGCCAGTTATTAAAGACGTGACAGACTCTCTGCTTTGGACAGTAAAACCCTTCCAATAATAGAGAGGTCACCCTGGAGCCAGTTATTAAAGACGTGACAGACTCTCTGCTTTGGACAGTAAAACCCTTCCAATGGTAGAGAGGTCACCCTGGAGCCAGTTATTAAAGACGTGACAGACTCTCTGCTTCGGACAGTAAACCCCTTCCAATGGTAGAGAGGTCACGCTGGAGCCAGTTATTAAAGACGTGACAGACTCTCTGCTTTGGACAGTAAACCCCTTCCAATGGTAGAGGTCACTCTGGAGCCAGTTATTAAAGACGTGACAGACTCTCTGCTTTGGACAGTAAAACCCTTCCAATGGTAGAGAGGTCACTCTGGAGCCAGTTATTAAAGACGTGACAGACTCTCTGCTGTGGACAGTAAAACCCTTCCAATGGTAGAGAGGTCACGCTGGAGCCAGTTATTAAAGACGTGACAGACTCTCTGCTGTGGACAGTAAACCCCTTCCAATAATAGAGAGGTCACCTGGAGCCAGTTATTAAAGACGTGACAGACTCTCTGCTTCGGACAGTAAAACCCTTCCAATAATAGAGAGGTCAGGCTGGAGCCAGTTATTAAAGACGTGACAGACTCTCTGCTTCGGACAGTAAAACCCTTCCAATAATAGAGAGGTCAGGCTGGAGCCAGTTATTAAAGACGTGACAGACAGGGAACAATAATTATGGAATGGAAACCAGGTGTGTACAATAAAGACAAAACAAATAGAAAATGAAACGTGGATCGGTGGCGACTAAAAGAAAACGGTGGGGTCGGGACCAACTTCGGCGGAAATCGTGACATGGAGTCAATTAAATGAGCGTTGTCAGTCAACTCTAAAACTAACCCAATGTTACAGATGGTGTGGTGACCTTTCATGAAACCAGTTTAGATGTCATTAATAAGGTGGTTTAGACCATCTGTCCCAGGTCCTTATTCATAGACTTAAGAGCATCTCTAATCTCTACTATAGAATAGAAATACCATCTGTCCCAGGTCCTTCTTCATAGATTTAAGAGCATCTCTAATCTCTACTATAGAATAGAAATACCATCTGTCCCAGGTCCTTCTTCATAGATTTAAGAGCATCTCTAATCTCTACTATAGAATAGAAATACCATCTGTCCCAGGTCCTTCTTCATAGATTTAAGAGCATCTCTAATCTCTACTATAGAATAGAAATACCATCTGTCCCAGGTCCTTCTTCATAGACTTAAGAGCATCTCTAATCTCTACTATAGAATAGAAATACCATCTGTCCCAGGTCCTTCTTCATAGACTTAAGAGCATCTCTAATCTCTACTATAGAATAGAAATACCATCTGTCCCAGGTCCTTCTTCATAGATTTAAGAGCATCTCTAATCTCTACTATAGAATAGAAATACCATCTGTCCCAGGTCCTTCTTCATAGACTTAAGAGCATCTCTAATCTCTACTATAGAATAGAAATACCATCTGTTCCAGGTCCTTCTTCATAGACTTAAGAGCATCTCTAATCTCTACTATAGAATAGAAATACCATCTGTCCCAGGTCCTTCTTCATAGATTTAAGAGCATCTCTAATCTCTACTATAGAATAGAAATACCATCTGTCCCAGGTCCTTCTTCATAGACTTAAGAGCATCTCTAATCTCTACTATAGAATAGAAATACCATCTGTCCCAGGTCCTTCTTCATAGATTTAAGAGCATCTCTAATCTCTACTATAGAATAGAAATACCATCTGTCCCAGGTCCTTCTTCATAGACTTAAGAGCATCTCTAATCTCTACTATAGAATAGAAATACCATCTGTCCCAGGTCCTTCTTCATAGATTTAAGAGCATCTCTAATCTCTACTATAGAATAGAAATACCATCTGTCCCAGGTCCTTCTTCATAGACTTAAGAGCATCTCTAATCTCTACTATAGAATAGAAATACCATCTGTCCCAGGTCCTTCTTCATAGATTTAAGAGCATCTCTAATCTCTACTATAGAATAGAAATACCATCTGTCCCAGGTCCTTCTTCATAGACTTAAGAGCATCTCTAATCTCTACTATAGAATAGAAATACTATCTGTTCCAGGTCCTTCTTCATAGATTTAGGAGCATCGCTCATCTCTACTATAGAATAGAAAGACCATCTGTCCCAGGTCCTTCTTCATAGACTTAGACATAGACATAGACTAGAGCATCTCTAATCTCTACTTCCCTTGCCTGTCCACTACCATTCTCTTGCCTGTCCACGACCATTCTCTTGCCTGTCCACGACCATTCCCTTGCCTGTCCACGACCATTCCCTTGCCTGTCCATCGACCATTCTCTTGCCTGTCTCTAATCTCTACATCTCTAATACCATAGAATATACCATCACCATTCTCTTGCCTGTCCACGACCATTCTCTTGCCTGTCACGACCATTCTCTTGCCTGTCCACGACCATTCCCTTGCCTGTCCACGACCATTCTCTTGCCTGACTTACGACCATTCTCTTGCCTGTCCTATAGACCATAGCCTGTCCACGACCCTCTTGCCTGTCCACGACCATTCTCTTGCCTGTCCACGACCATTCTCTTGCCTGTCCAACCATTCTCTTGCCTGTCCACGACCATTCCTTGCCTGTCCACGACCATTCTCTTGCCTGTCCACGACCATTCTCTTGCCTGTCCACGACCATTCTCTTGCCTGTCCACGACCATTCCCTTGCCTGTCCACGACCATTCTCTTGCCTGTCCACGACCATTCTCTTGCCTGTCCAAATACCATTCTCTTGCCTGTCCACGACCATTCTCTTGCCTGTCCACGACCATTCCCTTGCCTGTCCACGACCATTCCTTGCCTGTCCCGACCATTCTCTTGCCTGTCCACGACCATTCTCTTGCCTGTCCACGACCATTCCCCTTGCCTGTCCACGACCATTCTCTTGCCTGTCCTTCCATTCTCTTGCCTGTCCACGACCATTCCCTTGCCTGTCCACGACCATTCTCTTGCCTGTCCACGACCATTCTCTTGCCTGTCCACGACCATTCTCTTGCCTGTCCACGACCATTCTCTTGCCTGTCCACGACCATTCCCTTGCCTGTCCACGACCATTCCCTTGCCTGTCCACGACCATTCTCTTGCCTGTCCACGACCATTCTCTTGCCTGTCCACGACCATTCTCTTGCCTGTCCACGACCATTCTCTTGCCTGTCCACGACCATTCTCTTGCCTGTCCACGACCATTCTCTTGCCTGTCCACGACCATTCTCTTGCCTGTCCACGACCATTCCCTTGCCTGTCCACGACCATTCTCTTGCCTGTCCACCATTCTCTTGCCTGTCCGACCATTCTCTTGCCTGTCCACGACCATTCTCTTGCCTGTCCACGACCATTCTCTTGCCTGTCCACGACCATTCTCTTGCCTGTCCACGACCATTCTCTTGCCTGTCCACGACCATTCTCTTGCCTGTCCACTACCATTCTCTTGCCTGTCCACGACCATTCTCTTGCCTGTCCACGACCATTCTCTTGCCTGTCCACGACCATTCTCTTGCCTGTCCACGACCATTCTCTTGCCTGTCCACGACCATTCTCTTGCCTGTCCACGACCATTCTCTTGCCTGTCCACGACCATTCTCTTGCCTGTCCACGACCATTCTCTTGCCTGTCCACGACCATTCTCTTGCCTGTCCACGACCATTCTCTTGCCTGTCCACGACCATTCTCTTGCCTGTCCACGACCATTCTCTTGCCTGTCCACGACCATTCTCTTGCCTGTCCACGACCATTCCCTTGCCTGTCCACGACCATTCTCTTGCCTGTCCACGACCATTCTCTTGCCTGTCCACGACCATTCTCTTGCCTGTCCACGACCATTCTCTTGCCTGTCCACGACCATTCTCTTGCCTGTCCACGACCATTCTCTTGCCTGTCCACGACCATTCTCTTGCCTGTCCACGACCATTCTCTTGCCTGTCCACGACCATTCTCTTGCCTGTCCACGACCATTCTCTTGCCTGTCCACGACCATTCTCTTGCCTGTCCACGACCATTCTCTTGCCTGTCCACGACCATTCTCTTGCCTGTCCACGACCATTCCCTTGCCTGTCCACGACCATTCTCTTGCCTGTCCACGACCATTCTCTTGCCTGTCCACGACCATTCTCTTGCCTGTCCACGACCATTCTCTTGCCTGTCCACGACCATTCTCTTGCCTGTCCACGACCATTCTCTTGCCTGTCCACGACCATTCTCTTGCCTGTCCACGACCATTCTCTTGCCTGTCCACGACCATTCTCTTGCCTGTCCACGACCATTCTCTTGCCTGTCCACGACCATTCTCTTGCCTGTCCACGACCATTCTCTTACCTGTCCACGACCATTCTCTTGCCTGTCCACGACCATTCTCTTGCCTGTCCACGACCATTCTCCTGCCTGTCCACGACCATTCTCTTGCCTGTCCACGACCATTCTCTTGCCTGTCCACGACCATTCTCTTGCCTGTCCACGACCATTCTCTTGCCTGTCCACGACCATTCTCTTGCCTGTCCACGACCATTCTCTTGCCTGTCCACGACCATTCTCTTGCCTGTCCACGACCATTCTCTTGCCTGTCCACGACCATTCTCTTGCCTGTCCACGACCATTCTCTTGCTTGTCCATGACCATTCTCTTGCCTGTCCACGACCATTCCCTTGCCTGTCCATGACCATTCTCTTGCCAACCCCTTTTGGATTATTATACATTGTAAGACTCCAACCATCTGCCTCCTTGATATTAATAGATATAAGAGCATCGCTCATCTCTACAATAGAAACTCCTCTTCACATATGGACTTGAACTCATCAGAAATAACATGACCAAGGACATGTTTTATAAAAGGTTCACATTCAGTTCCATTCAATTAGATGTATACAGATGTTCATAGAATGAATATACAGGTCGAGATGATGTTAAGGTCTTTACAAGGTGTTGTCAATATTTAAGACAGATTTTCTCTTATAGTTATTTTTTTTAAGAGCAAAACAATATCTTGTGTTTTTCTCACCCTTGTCGACCCATCTTGCATCTACATCTAATAAAAGCCCCTTTAGCGAAATCAATGTTCACTTGATCTAGTTCTATTCAAGATTCAAATCTGTTTCATCCTCTGCTTGAAAGGGTATCCTTTTCTAAAAGAACATTCAATTTATTCATAAGCTCATCTTTAAAACATTTTTGCTTCTTTAGTTCATTACTGTGTAATGGAGGTGGATCTTACTTGGAAGATCAATATTTCCCAGTATTTCCCATGCGTTGATTCTAAATCATTTGAGTTAAACGAGTCTATAATCAAGTTCTTTAGTTCTTTGTGCTCTTGTACACACTGTAAAATTGGGAGATAAATGAGAAACGAATCAATTCTGAATCTTACAGGTCATTGACATATTACACCAGGTTTATTCGTTACATTTTGTACTACAGAAGAACCATGTATCGATCCCTGTGAGTTTCACTGCAAAACGAGCTGTCACCATTCTGAGATCGTTTTGATCTATTTCTCGGTGGAAGTCTATCAAGGAAGTTCTGTTTTCACAGCAGGGATCAGAGATGAGGGGTCCTTCTAATAATAATAATAATAATAATAATAATAATAATAATAATAATAATAATAATAATAATAATAATAATAATAATAATAATAATAATATATGAATATAATAATAAGGTCCTTCTGTAGCTCAGTTGGTAGAGCATGGCGCTTGTAACGCCAGGGTAGTGGGTTCGATTCCCGGGACCACCCATACGTAGAATGTATGCACACATGACTGTAAGTCGCTTTGGATAAAAGCGTCTGCTAAATGGCACATATTATTATTTATTATTATTAGATGAGACGACCGCTCTGTGTGTGATTAGCCACGCCTTAATAAGCGGCTGCTTCGTCGGTTGTTAGGCAACAGGAAACGCCCGACGTCAGCCTCTCTGACGCTGGAAGGTTTAGCATCACTGAGGAACGGAAAGCAACGGGAAACAGGGACAGTAACATCAACAACACACTCTCTACGTCGAGAAGTTTATCAGGAAAACATGGCTGACACAGATACAGTTTGTTTAGTAAGTTCATTTTTTATTTGGTAATATGTTTATTGGCTAACGTTAGCGAGCTAGACTTTTAAACTCGGATATGATTTATTTGATGAAGTTGCCTGCCAGTTGGTTAGTGTTAACTAGTTAACTAGCTAGTTGTGTCTAACAGGTTTATGTTGGGGGGTAAAACACAGCTTCTTACAATGATACTGTATCTATTACTGAAAGTAAGCTTTAATGTCTACTCTCATCCTCAGGCTTCACTGATTTACTTCATGGGTGAGAAGTTCTACAGGCAATCCATACACACAGCCGAGTACTACCTGAAGATGTACAGCAAGGATCCTGTTCTGCTGTTTTTTAAAGGCTTTGGGATACTAATGGAAGGTACAACCGTATATTTGGACTCGTTCGTGTATTGACTCAACATTGTTGATGGCAGATTCTGTCATTTGACTGAGACAAAGGCTATACACGAGAGGAGCATGATCACTACCGTTATGCATTATTCAATGGTAGGTCGAACCCAGGAGGCCATGAGAGAGCTGGAGCAGGTGAAGGACAAGCCGACTGTGGCCATATGTTCCAGCATGGCTCTTATCTGTGCACACAAGCAAAGTGACATGATTGGTGAGTGGGCGGAGAGATTTAATGGTCTGTTCCAATAGGCTAATCTTCTCGTTGTCCTTAGCCTCAAACAACCTCCCATCCTTTTGTGTTTGATATGAAATGGCAGAGTATCAGGCTACGTGTTCATGTAAAGTGTGTTTATCTCTGGTCTGCAGATCACGAGGCTGTGGCAGCCCTGGAGACCCGCGTGAGGAATATCCGTAAGACGGCGGGAGAGAAGCCTCTGTTCTATGGAGCCCTGTTCCTGTGGCTGTTGGGCCACGTTGACAAGGCCAAAGACTACATTGACAAGATACTGAAGATATCCAAGTCCTCAAAAGAGGTCCGTACCCATGCATGACACCAGTATTATTCAGCTGTTATTTAGGCTCATATGAAGCTATATAGTATGATTTCAAACATAGCACATGAAAATTCAGGGTTACTAAAGTGCATGACAAATCTATGAATGATATTTTCTGTAGTTCCAAAGTAATACCGTGCTTTGGTCAGTAGACATTGTGGTGAAACTCTAGTCGTTCCTCTCGTTGCCAGGGGTCCATCCTGAAGGGCTGGGTGGATATGAACTCCGAGGATGAGTTTCAGAGGAACAACGCTATCTGCTACCTGGACGGAGGAGGGCAGCACTCCAGGGATGTGTTCGGCATGATGGGAAAGGTACCACAATGCACAGCAGCAGCTCTCCCTTTGGTTCACTGATTCTAAACTATTCTTCTAAAAGTATTTGTTTGAGAGGCTACAGCTGTGATGGTTGGCTGTAGGCACAGCAGTCCAAGGAAAAGTTACCTAACATTTGTTGATAATTGAATTTAACCTGATGGTTTCTATTCCTTGTTTCACAGGCTAAGTACTTTATGAACCAGCATAACTTCACTGGATCCCAGCAGGTGGTGAATCAGATAGTGACCTCCCACTCAGACTTCCTCCCTGGTCTGATGCTGAAGATGAAGCTGTTCCTGGCTCTACAGGACTGGGAGCAGGCCCTGGATACAGCTGCTAGGTAACTAGGACTCCTGATCCCTAACCCTACGAGACTGTCTAGCTGTTGTTATATGTAGTTATAGTTATACTATATTGGTATACTGTAACTCAACCGTGAATCACTGTTCTTAGTGATGAATACATCTCTGTTATACAGTTCCTGTCAAAAGTGTGAATTTCGCCTGCAATATCAGTTCTGTTATACTCACAGACAATATTTTTACAGTTTTGAAGAATCTCAAATATAAAATATATTTAGATTTTTTTTAATCAGCCAAAAGCAAGACAAGTTGGAAACTTTACAGTGTTTTCTATCCTAAGCTGTCAATTATATGCATTTTCTAGCATCTGGTCCTGAGAAATAGGTGGTTTACTTTGGGAAGGTTATTTTTTTAAAAATAAAAATAGTGCCCCCTAGTTTCAAGAGGTTAACACTTTTTTGGTTACTACATGATTCCATATGTTGTTTCATAGTTTTGATGTCTTCACTATTATTCTACAATGTAGAAAATAGTAAAAATAAAGACACACCCAGGAATAAGTAGGTGTGTCCAAACTTTTGACTGGTACTGCATATTTTATTCAGGATTTTACAACAAGATGGGCGGAATCTGAACGCTATCCAAGTTCTCGCCATCCATACCATTGTGAGGGATGGGGATCTGGTCAAGGTGAGTTCAGTATATGGTGCTACATGCTGTAGTACAGTAGCATCGTATAACCAGACTGATGAATGCTGTAGCCAAACAGAATGGAAGCTGGCAACACTTCCTGGTGGTTGTACGAGACAGTAGATACAATTTTATTTTTTGGCCAACCAGCCACTGTGGCAGGTACATTTAAAAATCTACCAGCCACTCAGATTTATTTACAAGTAAAATTATTTTTCTTCCGCTAAAATTATACCAACCAAACACAAGGAAACCCGGATGAGCCTGCTTTGTAATGTTTCTAAAGCAATACAAGTAATGTGGCATAATTAAGCGATAAGGCCCGAGGAGGTGTGATATATGGCCAATATACCACGGCTAAGGGCTGTTCTTATGCACGACGCATTGCGGAGTGCCTGTACACAGCCCTTAGCTGTGGTATATTAGCCATATATCACAAACCCTTGAGGTGCCTTATTGCCGTTATAAACTGATTACCAACGTAATTAGAGCAGTAAAAATATATGTTTTGTCATAACCGTGGTATACGGTCTGATATACCACGGCTGTCAGCCAATCAGCACTCAGGGCTCGAACCACCCAGTTTATGTTTAATGAAAAAATGTGTGACCCG
This sequence comes from Oncorhynchus keta, assembly GCF_023373465.1. Classification (NCBI taxonomy): domain Eukaryota; kingdom Metazoa; phylum Chordata; class Actinopteri; order Salmoniformes; family Salmonidae; genus Oncorhynchus; species Oncorhynchus keta. The sequence goes on along the minus strand of NC_068424.1, from coordinate 477,242 downwards.
AACCTTTTAACCAAAATATCACAGATGAGAAAAATGTTCACCTGTCCCTTTAATAAATCCTCTTAAGGATCCGACCCTTTTTAAAATGTTCGCCTAAAATGACCCAAATCGAACTGCCTGCAGCTCAGGACCTGAAGCAAGGATATGCATTTTCTTGATACCATTTGAAAGGAAACACTTTGAAGTGTGTGGAAATGTGAATTGAATGTAGGAGAATATAACACATTAGATCTGGTAGAAGATAATTCAAAGAAAAAACATGCTTTTTTTTGTACCATCATCTTTGAAATGCAAGAGAAAGGCCATAATGTATTATTCCAGCCCAGGCGCAATTTAGATTTTGGATGTGTATGTGCAAAGTTTTAGACTGAGCCAATGAACCATTGCATATCTGTTCAAAATGTTGTCTCAAGACTGCCCAAATGTGCCTAATTGGTTTATTAATACATTTTCAAGTTCATAACTGTGCACCCTCTTCAAACAATATCATGGTATTCATTCACTGTAATAGCTACTGTAAATTAGACAGTGCAGTTAGATTAACAAGAATTTACGCTTTCTGCCCATATAAGATACGTCTATGTCCTGGGAAATGTGTTACTTACAACCTCAATCCCATTAGCCTACGTTAGCGAAATGTGTTACTTACAACCTCAATCCCATTAGCCTACGTTAGCGAAATGTGTTACTTACAACCTCAATCCCATTAGCCTACGTTAGCGAAATGTGTTACTTACAACCTCAATCCCTTTAGCCTACGTTAGCGAAATGTGTTACTTACAACCTCAATCCCATTAGCCTATGTTAGCGAAATGTGTTACTTACAACCTCAATCCCATTAGCCTACGTTAGCGAAATGTGTTACTTACAACCTCAATCCCATTAGCCTACGTTAGCGAAATGTGTTACTTACAACCTCAATCCCATTAGCCTACGTTAGCAAAATGTGTTACTTACAACCTCAATCCCATTAGCCTATGTTAGCGAAATGTGTTACTTACAACCTCAATCCCATTAGCCTACGTTAGCGAAATGTGTTACTTACAACCTCAATCCCATTAGCCTACGTTAGCGAAATGTGTTACTTACAACCTCAATCCCATTAGCCTACGTTAGCGAAATGTGTTACTTACAACCTCAATCCCATTAGCCTACGTTAGCGAAATGTGTTACTTACAACCTCAATCCCATTAGCCTATGTTAGCGAAATGTGTTACTTACAACCTCAATCCCATTAGCCTACGTTAGCGAAATGTGTTACTTACAACCTCAATCCCATTAGCCTACGTTAGCGAAATGTGTTACTTACAACCTCAATCCCATTAGCCTATGTTAGCAAAATGTGTTATTTACAACCTCAATCCCATTAGCCTATGTTAGCGCAACCGTCCCGCGGGGGGAACAGCGAGGGGCAGGGCGGTAATTGCCATGGTAGTGTGACTCGAGCCATGTTTGTGTCTGTGTGATTGGATCTAGTAGAAGCGTGATCTTCTCTTCCCAAGCAGTTGAAACTCAAACATTAAAAAACACCCTAGCCAAGAATTAGCCAAGAAACAAGGACAAAGATTCAATTCAGTTTCACTTTCAAGTAAATTAGACCAAGTTTTATGCGTGTGCGCAGCACTTCTTAAAAGGAGTGTTTCACTTGTACTCAGCTCCCAGTCAGGCAGAGTTTTAGCGCGGGGTGGGGTAGTCTATACGATTCGTCGTTCTTTGACATTGTGCGATTTAATTTCACCAGCTATGAAACAAAACGGCAGACATTTTTTGAAAACAGCTACTGCGGCATTTATTTTACTAAACATGTGATCATACTTGACTTTTTATTCACAAATGTGAATCGCCTTGGAGCCCTGACCCAACCGCCAACGTGGCTGGTGAAATATACATCTTATATGCCAATGCTAAATTCTGCCGTTTGGCAGATGTCAATATTAGGAGCTGATGGTTATGTTACGTTTGTAGGCCAAGGAACATCTGCAGGCCCTGGTTAGTGCAGCAGAGGTCTCAGAGCCATGCTCTCCCGGTCTCCACGTCAGTCTCACCCAGCCCATCAGCAGACTGGTAAGTATTTAGCTGAGTTTAGTGGGGTGGTATGTGATGCACCAGGGACGCCACTAGACATACAGAACATCTGGGGCTTAGACCTGAAGACCTGGGGCTGACTGGGGGGATTTAGCCCTGAAGACCTGGGGCTGACTGGGGGGGTTTAACCCTGAAGACCTGGAGCTGACTGGGGGGGTTTAGCCCTGAAGACCTGGGGCTGACTGGGGGTTTAACCCTGAAGACCTGGAGCTGACTGTGGGGTTTAACCCTGAAGACCTGGGGCTGACTGGGGGGTTTAACCCTGAAGACCTGGGGTTGACTGGGGGGGGTTAGCCCTGAAGACCTGGGGCTGACTGGGGGTTTAGCCCTGAAGACCTGGGGCTGACTGGGGGTTTAGCCCTGAATACCTGGAGCTGACTGGGGGGGGTTTAGCCCTGAAGACCTGGGGCTGACTGGGGGGGTTTAGCCCTGAAGACCTGGGGCTGACTGGGGGTTTAGCCCTGAAGACCTGGGGCTGACTGGTGGGGGGTTAACCCTGAAGACCTGGGGTGACTGGGGGTTTAGCCCTGAAGACCTGGGGCTGACTGGGGGGTTTAGCCCTGAAGACCTGGGGCTGACTGGGGGTTTAGCCCTGAAGACCTGGGGCTGACTGGGGGTTTAGCCCTGAAGACCTGGAGCTGACTGGGGGGGGTTTGCCCTGAAGATCTGGGGCTGACTGGGGGCTTTGCCCTGAAGACCTGGGGCTGACTGGGAGGGTTTAACCCTGAAGACATGGGGCTGACTGGGGGTTTAGCCCTGAAGGCCTGGGGCTGACTGGTGGGGTTTAACCCTGAAAACCTGGGGCTGAATGGGAGGGGGGCCCTGAAGACCTGGGGCTGACTGGGGGGGTTTAGCCCTGAAGACCTGGGGCTGACTGGGGGGTTTGCCCTGAAGACCTGGGGCTGACTGGGGGGTTTAGCCCTGAAGACCTGGGGCTGACTGGGGGTTTAGCCCTGAAGACCTGGGGCTGACTGGGGGTGTAGCCCTGAAGACCTGGGGCTGACTGGGGGTTTAACCCTGAAGACCTGGGGCTGACTGGGGGTTTAACCCTGAAGACCTGGGGCTGACTGGGGGTTTAACCCTGAAGACCTGGGGCTGACTGGGGGGTTTAACCCTGAAGACCTGGGGCTGACTGGGGGTTTAGCCCTGAAGACCTGGGGCTGACTGGGGGTTTAACCCTGAAGACCTGGGGCTGACTGGGGGTTTAACCCTGAAGACCTGGGGCTGACTTGGGGGTTAACCCTGAAGACCTGTTGCTGACTGGGGGGTTTAGCCCTGAAGACGTGGGGCTGACTGGGGGTTTAACCCTGAAGACCTGGAGCTGACTGGGGGTTTAACCCTGAAGACCTGGGGCTGACTGGGGGTTTAGCCCTGAAGACCTGGGGCTGACTGGGGGGTTTAGCCCTGAAGACCTGGGGCTGACTGGGGGGTTTAGCCCTGAAGACCTGGGGCTGACTGGGGGTTTAGCCCTGAAGACCTGGGGCTGACTGACGGGGGGTTAGCCCTGAAGACCTGGGGCTGACTGGGGGGTTTAACCCTGAAGACCTGGGGCTGACTGGGGGGTTGACCCTGAAGACCTGGGGGTGACTGGGGGGTTTAGCCCTGAAGACCTAGGGCTGACTGGGGGTTTAGCCCTGAAGACCTGGGGCTGACTGGGGGTTTAGCCCTGAAGACCTGGGGCTGACTGGGGGTTTAGCCCTGAAGACCTGGGGCTGACTGGGGGTTTAGCCCTGAAGACCTGGGGCTGACTGGGGGTTTAGCCCTGAAGACCTGGGGCTGACTGGCGGGGTTTAGCCCTGAAGACCTGGGGCTGACTGGGGGGTTTTGCAGAAGCATAAGGCTCTGTTGCATATCTCCATGCGCTGTGCTCTCCTGACGCCAAATAAACAACACTTCCTAATATTAATTCAATGGATTGTGGTCAGTAAACCCATGGAAAATGTATATTAATATTATTTAACCTTTATTTACAGTTGAAGTCGGAAGTTTCCATCCACTTAGGTTGGAGTCATTAAAACTCGTTTTTCAACCACTCCACAAATGTCTTGTTAACAAACTATAGTTTTGGCAAGTTAGTTAGGACATCTACTTTGTGCAAGACACAAGTCATTTTTCCAACAATTGTTTACAAACAGATTATTTCACTTATAATTCACTGTATCACAATTCCAGTGGGTCAGAAGTTTACATACACTAAGTTGACTGTGCCTTTAAACAGCTTGGAAAATTCCAGAAAATGATGTCATGGCTTTAGAAGCTTCTGACAGGCTAATTGACATAATTTGAGTCAATTGGAGGTGTACCTGTGGATGTATTTCAAGGCCTACCTTCAAACTCAGTGCCTCTTTGCTTGACATCATGGGAAAATCAAAGACCTCAGAAAAACAAATTGTAGACCTCCACAAGTCTGGTTCATCCTTGGGAGCAATTTCCAAATGCCTGAAGGTACCATGTTCATCTGTACAAACAATAGTATAAACACTGTGGGACCACGCAGCCGTCATAACGATCAGGAAGGAGACACGTTCTGTTTCCTAGAGATGAACGTACTTTGGTGCGAAAAGTGAAAATCAATCCCAGAACAACAGCAAAGGACCTTGTGAAGATGCTGGAGGAAACAGGTACAAAAGTATCTATATCCACAGTAAAACGAGTCCTATATCAACATAACCTGAAACGCCGCTCAGCAAGGAAGAAGCCACTGCTCCAAAACCACCATTAAAAAAGCCAGACTACGGTTTGCAACTGCACATGGGGACAAAGATCGTACTTTTTGGAGAAATGTCCTCTGGTCTGATAAAAAATTTGCGGGCAGAACTGAAAAAGTGTGTGTGAGCAAGGAGGCCTACAAACCTGACTCAGGAGGAATGGGCCAAAACTCACCCAACTTATTGTGGGAAGCTTGTGGAAGGCCAACTGAAACGTTTGACCCAAGTTAAACAATATAAATGCAATGCTACCAAATACTCATTGAGTGTATGTAAACTTCTGACCCACTGGGAATGTGATGAAAGGAATAAAAGCTGAAATAAATAATTCTCTCTACTATTATTCTGACATTTCACATTCTTAAAATAAAGTGGTGATCCTAACTGACCTAAAACAGGGAATATTTACTAGGATTAAATGTCAGGAATTGTGAAACTGTGTTTAAATGTATTTGGCTAAGGTGTATGTAAACTTCAGACTTCAACTGTAACTAGGCAAGTCAGTTAAGAACAAATTCTTATTTACAAGGAGCATTGGTGGCAAATCTGATGCCTGAACGGTAAAGAACATCTAGCCGCTTGAGAGCACCCTGAACTGCCGATCTATAAATTATGTCTCCGTAATCTAGCATGGGTAGGATGGTCATCTGAATCAGGGTTAGTTTGGAAGCTGGGGTGAAAGAGGAGTGATTACGATAGAGGAAACCAAGTCTAGATTTAACTTTAGCCTTCAGCTTTGATATGTGCTGAGAGAAGGACAGTGTACTGTCTAGCCATACTCCCAAGTACTTGTATGAGGTGACTACCTCAAGCTCTAAACCCTCAGAGGAAGTAATCACACCTGTGGGGAGAGGGGCATTCTTCTTACCAAACCACATGACCTTTGTTTTGGAGGTGTTCAGAACAAGGTTAAGGGTAGAGAGAGCTTGTTGGACACTAACAAAGCTTTGTTGTAGAGAGTTTAACACAAAATCCGGGGAGGAGCCAGCTGAGTACAAGACTGTATCATCTGCATATAAATTATTAGAGAGCTTCCTACTGCCTGAGCTATATGGTTGATGTAAATTGAGAAAGAGCGTGGGGCCTAGGATCGAGCCTTGGGGTACTCCCTTGGTGACAGGCAGTGGCTGAGACAGCAGATGTTCTGACTATACACTGCACTCTTTTTAAAAGAGGTAGTTAGCAAACCATCCCAAAGACCCGTCAGAGACACCAATACTCCTTAGCCGGCCCACAAGAATGGAATGGTCTACTGTATCAAAAGCTTTGGCCAAGTCAATAAAAATGGCAGCACAACATTGCTTAGAATCAAGGACAATGGTGACGTAATTGAGGACCTTTAAGGTTGCTGTGACACATCCCATAACCTGAGCGGAAACCAGATTGCATACCAGAGAGAATACTATAGACATTAAGAAAGACAGTCTGTTGATCTTCGATTAGATTTTCCAACACTTTTGATGAACAGGGCAAAATAGAAATAGGCCTATAACAGTTAGGATCAGCGAGATCTCCCCCTTTAAATAAAGGACGGACTGTGGCTGCCTTCCAAGCAATGGGAACCTCCCCAGAGAAAAGACAGGTTAAAAAGGTCAGAGAAAGGCTTGGCGATGACAGGAGCAGCAACCTTAAAGAAGAAACCTTCTGACCCGGATGTTTTTTGGGGTCAAGTTTATGGAGCTCCTTTAGCACCTCGGACTCAGCGACTGCCTGCAGGGAGAAACTGCATGTTGGTGTGGGCTAATCTGTGGTTGGCTGGTGTGGGCTTGGTGTGGGCTAACCTGTGGTTGGCTGGTGTGGGCTTGGTGTGGGCTAACCTGTGGTTGGCTGGTGTGGGCTTGGTGTGGGCTAACCTGTGGTTGGCTGGTGTGGGCTTGGTGTGGGCTAACCTGTGGTTGGCTGGTGTGGGCTTGGTGTGGGCTAACCTGTGGTTGGCTGGTGTGGGCTTGGTGTGGGCTAACCTGTGGTTGGCTGGTGTGGGCTTGGTGTGGGCTAACCTGTGGTTGGCTGGTGTGGGCTTGGTGTGGGCTAACCTGTGGTTGGCTGGTGTGGGCTAGCCTGTGTTTGGCTGGTGTGGGCTAGCCTGTTTTTGGCTGGTGCGGGCTAATCTGTGCCCACTTTTACCAGCGAATACCCACATGGATCCAATGGGGTGATATCACTTATCACAGGTGCTGGATTAGAAAACATAATGTAGAACTAAAAGCTAGTTTTCTGAACCAAAGAACCTTCAGGGTTGTTTTAGCCAGCTGGGGGTCTCCCAGCCCAGTCCCTTGGCTTCTGTTTCTATGGATCCAGTTGTTTTAGCCACCTGGGGGGTCTCCCAGCCCAGTCCCTTGGCCTCTGTTTCCATGGAACCAGTTGTTTTAGCCACCTGGGGGGTCTCCCAGCCCAGTCCCTTGGCCTCTGTTTCTATGGAACCAGTTGTTTTAGCCACCTGGGGGTCACCCCGCCCAGTCCCTTGGCCTCTGTTTCTATGGAACCAGTTGTTTTAGCCACCTGGGGGTCAGCCCGCCCAGTCCCTTGGCCTCTGTTTCTATGGAACCAGTTGTTTTAGCCAGCTGGGGGGTCTCCCAGCCCAGTCCCTTGGCCTCTGTTTCTATGGAACCAGTTGTTTTAGCCACCTGGGGGGGTCTCCCAGCCCAGTCCCTTGGCCTCTGTTTCCATGGAACCAGTTGTTTTAGCCACCTGGGGGGTCTCCCAGCCCAGTCCCTTGGCCTCTGTTTCTATGGAACCAGTTGTTTTAGCCACCTGGGGGTCTCCCAGCCCAGTCCCTTGGCCTCTGTTTCTATGGAACCAGTTGTTTTAGCCACCTGGGGGGTCTCCCAGCCCAGTCCCTTGGCCTCTGTTTCCATGGAACCAGTTGTTTTAGCCACCTGGGGTCTCCCAGCCCAGTCCCTTGGCCTCTGTTTCTATGGAACCAGTTGTTTTAGCCACCTGGGGGTCTCCCAGCCCAGTCCCTTGGCCTCTGTTTCCATGGAACCAGTTGTTTTAGCTACCTGGGGGTCTCCCAGCCCAGTCCCTTGGCCTCTATTTCTATGGAACCAGTTGTTTTAGCCACCTGGGGGTCACCCCGCCCAGTCCCTTGGCCTCTGTTTCTATGGAACCAGTTGTTTTAGCCAGCTGGGGGTCTCCCAGCCCAGTCCCTTGGCCTCTGTTTCCATGGAACCAGTTGTTTTAGCCACCTGGGGTCTCCCAGCCCAGTCCCTTGGCCTCTGTTTCCATGGAACCAGTTGTTTTAGCCACCTGGGGGGGTCTCCCAGCCCAGTCCCTTGGCCTCTGTTTCCATGGAACCAGTTGTTTTAGCCAGCTGGGGGGTCTCCCAGCCCAGTCCCTTGGCCTCTGTTTCTATGGAACCAGTTGTTTTAGCCACCTGGGGGTCTCCCAGCCCAGTCCCTTGGCCTCTGTTTCTATGGAACCAGTTGTTTTAGCCACCTGGGGGTCTCCCAGCCCAGTCCCTTGGCCTCTGTTTCTATGGAACCAGTTGTTTTAGCCAGCTGGGGGTCTCCCAGCCCAGTCCCTTGGCCTCTGTTTCCATGGAACCAGTTGTTTTAGCCACCTGGGGTCTCCCAGCCCAGTCCCTTGGCCTCTGTTTCTATGGAACCAGTTGTTTTAGCCACCTGGGGGTCTCCCAGCCCAGTCCCTTGGCCTCTGTTTCCATGGAACCAGTTGTTTTAGCCACCTGGGGGGGTCTCCCAGCCCAGTCCCTTGGCCTCTGTTTCCATGGAACCAGTTGTTTTAGCCAGCTGGGGGGTCTCCCAGCCCAGTCCCTTGGCCTCTGTTTCTATGGAACCAGTTGTTTTAGCCACCTGGGGGTCTCCCAGCCCAGTCCCTTGGCCTCTGTTTCTATGGAACCAGTTGTTTTAGCCACCTGGGGGGTCTCCCAGCCCAGTCCCTTGGCCTCTGTTTCTATGGAACCAGTTGTTTTAGCCAGCTGGGGGTCTCCCAGCCCAGTCCCTTGGCCTCTGTTTCCATGGAACCAGTTGTTTTAGCCACCTGGGGGTCTCCCAGCCCAGTCCCTTGGCCTCTGTTTCTATGGAACCAGTTGTTTTAGCCACCTGGGGTCTCCCAGCCCAGTCCCTTGGCCTCTGTTTCTATGGAACCAGTTGTTTTAGCCACCTGGGGGTCTCCCAGCCCAGTCCCTTGGCCTCTGTTTCTATGGAACCAGTTGTTTTAGCCACCTGGGGTCTCCCCGCCCAGTCCCTTGGCCTCTGTTTCTATGGAACCAGTTGTTTTAGCCACCTGGGGGTCTCCCAGCCCAGTCCCTTGGCCTCTGTTTCTATGGAACCAGTTGTTTTAGCCACCTGGGGGTCTCCCAGCCCAGTCCCTTGGTCTCTGTTTCTATGGAACCAGTTGTTTTAGCCAGCTGGGGGTCTCCCAGCCCAGTCCCTTGGCCTCTGTTTCCATGGAACCAGTTGTTTTAGCCACCTGGGGGTCTCCCAGCCCAGTCCCTTGGCCTCTGTTTCTATGGAACCAGTTGTTTTAGCCACCTGGGGTCTCCCAGCCCAGTCCCTTGGCCTCTGTTTCTATGGAACCAGTTGTTTTAGCCACCTGGGGGGTCTCCCAGCCCAGTCCCTTGGCCTCTGTTTCTATGGAACCAGTTGTTTTAGCCACCTGGGGTCTCCCCGCCCAGTCCCTTGGCCTCTGTTTCTATGGAACCAGTTGTTTTAGCCACCTGGGGGTCTCCCAGCCCAGTCCCTTGGCCTCTGTTTCTATGGAACCAGTTGTTTTAGCCACCTGGGGGTCTCCCAGCCCAGTCCCTTGGCCTCTGTTTCTATGGAACCAGTTGTTTTAGCCACCTGGGGGTCTCCCAGCCCAGTCCCTTGGCCTCTGTTTCTATGGAACCAGTTGTTTTAGCCACCTGGGGGGTCTCCCAGCCCAGTCCCTTGGCCTCTGTTTCCATGGAACCAGTTGTTTTAGCCACCTGGGGGGTCTCCCAGCCCAGTCCCTTGGCCTCTGTTTCTATGGAACCAGTTGTTTTAGCCACCTGGGGGTCACCCCGCCCAGTCCCTTGGCCTCTGTTTCTATGGAACCAGTTGTTTTAGCCACCTGGGGGTCTCCCAGCCCAGTCCCTTGGCCTCTGTTTCTATGGAACCAGTTGTTTTAGCCACCTGGGGGGTCTCCCAGCCCAGTCCCTTGGCCTCTGTTTCTATGGAACCAGTTGTTTTAGCCACCTGGGGGTCTCCCAGCCCAGTCCCTTGGCCTCTGTTTCTATGGAACCAGTTGTTTTAGCCACCTGGGGGTCACCCCGCCCAGTCCCTTGGCCTCTGTTTCTATGGAACCAGTTGTTTTAGCCACCTGGGGGTCTCCCAGCCCAGTCCCTTGGCCTCTGTTTCTATGGAACCAGTTGTTTTAGCCACCTGGGGGTCTCCCAGTCCCTTGGCCTCTGTTTCTATGGAACCAGTTGTTTTAGCCACCTGGGGGGTCTCCCAGCCCAGTCCCTTGGCCTCTGTTTCTATGGAACCAGTTGTTTTAGCCACCTGGGGGGTCTCCCAGCCCAGTCCCTTGGCCTCTGTTTCTATGGAACCAGTTGTTTTAGCCACCTGGGGGTCTCCCAGCCCAGTCCCTTGGCCTCTGTTTCTATGGAACCAGTTGTTTTAGCCACCTGGGGGTCTCCCAGCCCAGTCCCTTGGCCTCTGTTTCTATGGAACCAGTTGTTTTAGCCACCTGGGGGTCTCCCAGTCCCTTGGCCTCTGTTTCTATGGAACCAGTTGTTTTAGCCACCTGGGGGTCTCCCAGTCCCTTGGCCTCTGTTTCTATGGAACCAGTTGTTTTAGCCACCTGGGGTCTCCCAGCCCAGTCCCTTGGCCTCTGTTTCCATGGAACCAGTTGTTTTAGCCACCTGGGGGTCTCCCAGCCCAGTCCCTTGGCCTCTGTTTCCATGGAACCAGTTGTTTTAGCCAGCTGGGGGATCTCCCAGCCCAGTCCCTTGGCCTCTGTTTCCATGGAACCAGTTGTTTTAGCCACCTGGGGGTCTCCCAGCCCAGTCCCTTGGCCTCTGTTTCTATGGAACCAGTTGTTTTAGCCACCTGGGGGTCTCCCAGCCCAGTCCCTTGGCCTCTGTTTCTATGGAACCAGTTGTTTTAGCCAGCTGGGGGGTCTCCCAGCCCAGTCCCTTGGCCTCTGTTTCCATGGAACCAGTTGTTTTAGCCACCTGGGGGTCTCCCAGCCCAGTCCCTTGGCCTCTGTTTCTATGGAACCAGTTGTTTTAGCCACCTGGGGGTCTCCCAGCCCAGTCCCTTGGCCTCTGTTTCTATGGAACCAGTTGTTTTAGCCACCTGGGGGTCTCCCAGCCCAGTCCCTTGGCCTCTGTTTCTATGGAACCAGTTGTTTTAGCCACCTGGGGGTCTCCCAGCCCAGTCCCTTGGCCTCTGTTTCCATGGAACCAGTTGTTTTAGCCACCTGGGGGTCTCCCAGCCCAGTCCCTTGGCCTCTGTTTCTATGGAACCAGTTGTTTTAGCCACCTGGGGGGTCTCCCAGCCCAGTCCCTTGGCCTCTGTTTCTATGGAACCAGTTGTTTTAGCCACCTGGGGGGTCTCCCAGCCCAGTCCCTTGGCCTCTGTTTCTATGGAACCAGTTGTTTTAGCCACCTGGGGGGTCTCCCCGCCCAGTCCCTTGGCCTCTGTTTCTATGGAACCAGTTGTTTTAGCCACCTGGGGGTCACCCCGCCCAGTCCCTTGGCCTCTGTTTCTATGGAACCAGTTGTTTTAGCCAGCTGGGGGTCTCCCAGTCCCTTGGCCTCTGTTTCTATGGAACCAGTTGTTTTAGCCACCTGGGGGGTCTCCCAGCCCAGTCCCTTGGCCTCTGTTTCTATGGAACCAGTTGTTTTAGCCACCTGGGGGGTCACCCCGCCCAGTCCCTTGGCCTCTGTTTCTATGGAACCAGTTGTTTTAGCCACCTGGGGGTCTCCCAGCCCAGTCCCTTGGCCTCTGTTTCCATGGAACCAGTTGTTTTAGCGACCTGGGGGTCTCCCAGCCCAGTCCCTTGGCCTCTGTTTCTATGGAACCAGTTGTTTTAGCCACCTGGGGGTCACCCCGCCCAGTCCCTTGGCCTCTGTTTCCATGGAACCAGTTGTTTTAGCCACCTGGGGGTCTCCCAGCCCAGTCCCTTGGCCTCTGTTTCCATGGAACCAGTTGTTTTAGCCACCTGGGGTCTCCCAGCCCAGTCCCTTGGCCTCTGTTTCTATGGAACCAGTTGTTTTAGCCACCTGGGGGTCTCCCAGTCCCTTGGCCTCTGTTTCTATGGAACCAGTTGTTTTAGCCACCTGGGGGTCTCCCAGCCCAGTCCCTTGGCCTCTGTTTCTATGGAACCAGTTGTTTTAGCCACCTGGGGGTCTCCCAGCCCAGTCCCTTGGCCTCTGTTTCTATGGAACCAGTTGTTTTAGCCACCTGGGGGTCTCCCCGCCCAGTCCCTTGGCCTCTCTTTCCATGGAACCAGTTGTTTTAGCCACCTGGAGGTCTCCCAGCCCAGTCCCTTGGCCTCTGTTTCTATGGAACCAGTTGTTTTAGCCAGCTGGGGGTCTCCCAGTCCCTTGGCCTCTGTTTCTATGGAACCAGTTGTTTTAGCCACCTGGGGGGTCTCCCAGCCCAGTCCCTTGGCCTCTGTTTCTATGGAACCAGTTGTTTTAGCCACCTGGGGGGTCACCCCGCCCAGTCCCTTGGCCTCTGTTTCTATGGAACCAGTTGTTTTAGCCACCTGGGGGTCTCCCAGTCCCTTGGCCTATGTTTCCATGGAACCAGTTGTTTTAGCCAGCTGGGGGTCTCCCAGTCCCTTGGAGCACAACGTTCTGGGTCTTTGTGTATCAGGGTTTTTGTGTTAAAACATGACTTTGGGTTGGGGGGGTAATAACATGTTAAGTATGTTCACACATTGAAGTACATCGGTATGTCAGCCTCCCAATACGACACATGAAATGTGCTGTTCCAGAGAGAACATGACTGTACTGGCCCATTTGGATGTAGAACTATGACGTCCTCTGCCTGTCTGTAGTGTGGAGGCCACCCAGAGATCCTTCAGCTGCTGACTCCATTTACAGAGAGGGCGTACTCTAAAGCCCCTGGGAATGCTGATGTGGCCAATGAGATGGGTTACCTTCTGTCCCTACAGAAGAAGACTAAGGAGGCCACCAGGTGGTACTCTACTGCTCTCGACATTGACACCAGCAGTGTCCCAGCCCTGGCAGGTAGGTGGGTTAGTGTCTACACATTAATACACACAGCTCTCCTGCTTTCCCAGTGTGTTGATGTGCATCTTCTTAGCTTTTTTAAAAATGTGATAGCACTGGTGAGTAAAAAAAAAAGTATGTGGACACCTGCTCGAACATCTCATTCCAAAATCATGGGCATTACAATGGAGTTGGTCCCCCTTTGCCCCCTTGGTCCCCTCTTTGCTGCTATAACAGCCTCCACTCTACTGGGAAGGCTTTAATATGGAGTTGGTCCCCCTTTGCTGCTATATCAGCCTCCACTCTACTGGGAAGGCTTTAATAAGGAGTTGGTCCCCCCTTTGCTGCTATAACAGCCTCCACTCTACTGGGAAGGCTTTAATATGGAGTTGGTCCCCCTCTGCTGCTATATCAGCCTCCACTCTTCTGGGAAGGCTTTAATATGGAGTTGGTCCCCCCTTTGCTGCTATATCAGCCTCCACTCTACTGGGAAGGCTTTAATATGGAGTTGGTCCCCCCTTTGCTGCTATAACAGCCTCCACTCTACTGGGAAGGCATTAATATGGAGTTGGTCCCCCCTTTGCTGCTATAACAGCCTCCCCTCTTCTGGGAAGTCATTACTATGGAGTTGGTCCCCCCTATAACAGCCTCCACTCTTCTGGGAAGGCTTTCGACTAGATGTTGGAACAAGAGGTCGGCCGATTATGATTTTTCAACGCCGATACCGATTAATCGGACGATTAAAAAAAAGTATTTGTAATAATGACAATTACAACAATACTGAATGAACACTTTTCTTTTACCTTCATATAATACATCAATAAAATCAATTTAGCCTCAAATAAATAATGAAACATGTTCGATTTGGTTTAAATAATGCAAAAACAAAGTGTTGGAGAAGAAAGTAAAAGTGCAATATGTGCCATGTAAAAAAACATTTCAGTTCCTTGCTCAGAACAAGAGAACATATGAAAGCTGGTGGTTCCTTTTAACACGAGTCTTCAATATTCCCAGGTAAAAAGTTTTAGGTTGTATTTATTATAGGAATTATAGGACTATTTCCCTCTATACCATTTGTATTTCATTAACCTTATGACTATTGGATGTTCTTATAGGCACTTTAGTATTGCCAGTGTAACAGTATAGCTTCCGTCCCTCTCCTCGCCACTACCTGGGCTCGAACCAGCAACACAACGACAACAGCCACCCTCGAAGCAGCGTTACCCATGCAGGGCAAGGGGAACAACCACTCCAAGGCTCAGAGCGAGTGACGTTTGAAACGCTATTATCGCGCACCCCGCTAACTAGCTAGCCATTTCACATCGGTTACACCAGCCTAATCTCGGGAGTTGATAGGCTTGAAGTCATTAACAGCTCAATGCTTGAATATTGCAAAGAGCTACTGGCAAACACACAAAAGTGCTGTTTGAATGAATGCTTACGAGCCTGCTGCTGCCTTCCATCGCTCAGTCAGACTGCTCTACCAAATATCAAATCATAGACTTAATTATAACATAATAACACACAGAAACTATAATTTCAAAAACAAAAAATGTATTCTTTCAGTGAAATACGGAACCGTTCCGTATTTTATCTAATGGGTGGCATCCCTAAGTCTAAATATTGCTGTTACATTGCACAACCTTCAATGTTATGTCATAATTATGTAAAATTCTGGCTAATTAATTACGGTCTTTGTTAGGAATAAATGGACTTCACACAGTTCGCAACGAGCCAGCCGGCCCAAACTGCTGCATGTACCCTGACTGCTTGCACGGAACGCAAGAGAAGTGACACAATTTCCCTAATTATAAGAAATTCATGTTAGCAGGCAATATTAACTAAATATGCAGGTTTAAAAAGATATACTTGTGTATTGATTTTAAAGAAAGGCATTGATGTTTGGTGCAACGACATTGCTAAATCATCACCCGTTTGTCGAAGTAGGCTGTGTTTCGATGAGAAATTAACAGGCACCGCATCGATTATATGCAACGCAGGACACCCTAGATAATAATATAGTAATATCAACCATGTGTAGATAACTAGTGATTATGTTACGATTGATTGTTTTTTGTAAGATAAGTTTAATGCTAGCTAGCAACTTACCTTGGCTTCTTGCTGCCCTCACGTAACAGGTGGTCAGCCTGCCATGCAGGCTCCTCATGGAGTGCAATGTAAGGCAGCTGGTTATTCCTCCTTCACCAAACTTTACAGTTGGCACTATGCATTGGGGCAGGTAGTGTTTTCCTGGCATCCACCAAACCCAGATTCGTCCGTCGGACTGCCAGATGGTAAAGCGTGATTTATCATTCCAGATAACGCATTTCCACTGCTCCAGAGTCCAATTGCGGCGAGCTTTACACCACTTAGGCTTGTTTTGCAGCTGCTCGGCCATGGAAACTCATTTCATGAAGCTCCCGACAAACAGTTATTGTGCTGACATTGTTTCCAGAGGCAGTTTGGAACTCGGTAATGAGTGTTGCAACTGACGACATGATTTTTACACACTGTTACACACATTTCAGCACTCGGCGGTCCCATTCTGTGAGCTTGTGTGGCCTACCACTTTGCCGATGAGCCGTTGTTGCTCCTATACATTTCCACTTCCCAACAACAGCACATACAGTTGACCGGGGCAGCTCTAGCAGGGCATACATTTGACTAACTGACTTGTTGGAAAGGTGGCATCCTATGACGGTGCCGGAATGTCACTGAGCTCTTCATTCCGGTCCATTCTACTGCCAATGTTTGTCTATGGAGATTGCATGGCTGTGTGCTCGATTTTATACACCTGTCAGCAACAAGTGTGGCTGAAATAGCGGAATCCACTAATTTGAAATGGTGTCCACAGACGTTTGTGTATATTTAGTGTATTTCCTATGCTTCTTAAGGCAATATCCTTGAACTTGCTGTATGTTGAGTGTTGTGGTGAGGCCACTAAGGTGTTTGTTTTTCTAGGACTGATCCGCTGCCAGCTGATGGACGGCCAGCTACAGGAAGCAGCCAATCAGCTGGAGTTCCTCAGAGAGATCCACCAGTCCATTGGCCAGTCAGCGGTATGACACGCAGCATTCTCCTGAGTGACCAATCACATTACACTGATCTATCACTGAGGTCACAAGGTCCAATAAATTGAACGAGGTTGGGGGGGGGTGTTGAGATTTTGTTTGATTAGGAACGTGGTAAGAAAAGTATAGTAAAGGGAACTGTATCTTCCCCTGTCTGTACTGTAGGAGCTGGTCCTTCTGCAGGCTCTCCTGGTCCACAAGAGAGGGGCGGGGCTAGCGGTGATGTCACCCTTACTGAAGGAGGCCACCGACCTTCACTTCCTGGACCTGCGAGGGCGACCAATGGGACCAGACTACTTCCACAGGCTCCACCCCGACTTTATTTTCCAAGTGGTCAACCTCTACCTTTCCTTCTTCCAGGTAAACCCTTAGACCCCTCAAATTCAACCCTGGACCTGGTAGCCAATTCCACTGCTTTTTAAATTCTTCCCCTCTAACCAGGGCCTGATTTAGACCTGGGACACCAGGTGGGTGATTCCCCTCTAACCAGGGCCTGATTTAGACCTGGGACACCAGGTGGGTGATTCCCCTCTAACCAGGGACTGATTTAGACCTGGGACACCAGGTGGGTGATTCCCCTCTAATCAGGGACTGATTTAGACCTGGGACACCAGGTGGGTGATTCCCCTCTAATCAGGGACTGATTTAGACCTGGGACACCAGGTGGGTGATTCCCCTCTAACCAGGGACTGATTTAGACCTGGGACACCAGGTGGGTGATTCCCCTCTAATCAGGGACTGATTTAGACCTGGGACACCAGGTGGGTGATTCCCCTCTAATCAGGGACTGATTTAGACCTGGGACACCAGGTGGGTGATTCCCCTCTAATCAGGGACTGATTTAGACCTGGGACACCAGGTGGGTGATTCCCCTCTAATCAGGGACTGATTTAGACCTGGGACACCAGGTGGGTGATTCCCCTCTAATCAGGGACTGATTTAGACCTGGGACACCAGGTGGGTGATTCCCCTCTAATCAGGGACTGGTTTAGACCTGGGACACCAGGTGGGTGATTCCCCTCTAATCAGGGACTGATTTAGACCTGGGACACCAGGTGGGTGATTCCCCTCTAATCAGGGACTGGTTTAGACCTGGGACACCAGGTGGGTGATTCCCCTCTAATCAGGGACTGATTTAGACCTGGGACACCAGGTGGGTGATTCCCCTCTAATCAGGGACTGATTTAGACCTGGGACACCAGGTGGGTGATTCCCCTCTAATCAGGGACTGATTTAGACCTGGGACACCAGGTGGGTGATTCCCCTCTAATCAGGGCCTGGATTTGCTAAATGACCTAAATGTAAATGGAATCAGGGGGTGATTTAGACCCCACCAGGTGGGTGATTCTAATCAGGGACTGATTTAGACCTGGGACACCAGGTGGGTGATTCCCCTCTAATCAGGGACTGATTTAGACCTGGGACACCAGGTGGGTGATTCCCCTCTAATCAGGGACTGATTTAGACCTGGGACACCAGGTGGGTGATTCCCCTCTAATCAGGGACTGATTTAGACCTGAGACACCAGGGGGTGATTCCCCTCTAATCAGGGACTGATTTAGACCTGGGACACCAGGTGGGTGATTCCCCTCTAATCAGGGACTGATTTAGATCTGGGACACCAGGTGGGTGAAAATAATTACCAGGTAGAACCGAAAATCAGCTGTAATTCGTAGGTAGACGAGCAGTTAAGAGCGTTGGGCCAGTTACCAGTCTGGGTAATGAAGGATCAGTTTAATACCCCTGGGCTAGACAACATGGGTAATGAAGGATCAGTTTAATACCCCTGGTCTAGACAACATGGGTAATGAAGGATCAGTTTAATACTCCTGGTCTAGACAACATGGGTAATGAAGGATCAGTTTAATACCCCTGGTCTAGACAACATGGGTAATGAAGGATCAGTTTAATACCCCTGGTCTAGACAACACGGGTAATGAAGGATCAGTTTAATACTCCTGGTCTAGACAACATGGGTAATGTTTAATACTCCTGGTCTAGGATCAGTTTAATACCCCCTGGTCTAGACAACATGGGTTATGAAGGATCAGTTTAATACCCTGGTCTAGACAACATGGGTAATGAAGGATCAGTTTAATACCCCTGGTCTAGACAACATGGGTAATGAAGGATCAGTTTAATACCCTGGTCTAGACAACATGGGTAATGAAGGATCAGTTTAATACCCTGGTCTAGACAACATACCCCTGGTCTAGACAACATGGGTAATGAAGGATCAGTTTAATACTCCTGGTCTAGACAACATGGGTAATGAAGGATCAGTTTAATACCCCTGGTCTAGACAACATGGGTAATGAAGGATCAGTTTAATACCCCTGGTCTAGACAACATGGGTAATGAAGGATCAGTTTAATACCCCTGGTCTAGACAACATGGGTAATGAAGGATCAGTTTAATACCCCTGGTCTAGACAACATGGGTAATGAAGGATCAGTTTAATACCCTGGTCTAGACAACATGGGTAATGAAGGATCAGTTTAATACTCCTGGTCTAGACAACATGGGTAATGAAGGATCAGTTTAATACCCCTGGTCTAGACAACATGGGTAATGAAGGATCAGTTTAATACCCCTGGTCTAGACAACACGGGTAATGAAGGATCAGTTTAATACTCCTGGTCTAGACAACATGGGTAATGAAGGATCAGTTTAATACCCTGGTCTAGACAACATGGGTAATGAAGGATCAGTTTAATACCCCTGGTCTAGACAGTTTAATGGGTCTAATGGGTAAGGGGTATCAGTTTAATACCCCTGGTCTAGACAACATGGGTAATGAAGGATCAGTTTAATACTCCTGGTCTAGACAACATGGGTAATGAAGGATCAGTTAAATACCCTGGTCTAGACAACATGGGTAATGAAGGATCAGTTTAATACTCCTGGTCTAGACAACATGGGTAATGAAGGATCAGTTTAATACTCCTGGTCTAGACAACATGGGTAATGAAGGATCAGTTTAATACCCCTGGTCTAGACAACATGGGTAATGAAGGATCAGTTTAATACCCCTGGTCTAGACAACATGGGTAATGGGATCAGTTTAATACCCTGGTCTAGACAACATGGGTAATGAAGGATCAGTTTAATACCCCTGGTCTAGACAACATGGGTAATGAAGGATCAGTTTAATACCCCTGGTCTAGACAACATGGGTAATGAAGGATCAGTTTAATACTCCTGGTCTAGACAACATAATACTTAAATACCTGGTCTAGACAACATGGGTAATGAAGGATCAGTTTAATACCCCTGGTCTAGACAACATGGGTAATGAAGGATCAGTTTAATACCCCTGGTCTAGACAACATGGGTAATGTTTAATAGGATCATGGGTAATTTTTAATACTCCTGGTCTAGACAACATGGGTAATGAAGGATGTTTAATACTCTGGATCAGTTTAATGAAGGATCAGTTTAATACCCCTGGTCTAGACAACATGGGTAATGAAGGATCAGTTTAATACCCCTGGTCTAGACAACATGGGTAATGAAGGATCAGTTTAAGGATCAGTTAAATACCCTGGTCTAGACAACACCAGGTGGGTAATGAAGGATCAGTTTAATACCCCTGGTCTAGACAACATGGGTAATGAAGGATCAGTTTAATACCCCTGGTCTAGACAACATGGGTAATGAAGGATCAGTTTAATACCCCTGGTCTAGACAAATGGGTAATGCATGGGTAGGATCAGTTTAATACCCTGGTCTAGACAACATGGGTAATGAAGGATCAGTTTAATACCCCTGGTCTAGACAACATGGGTAATGAAGGATCAGTTTAATACTTTAATACCTGGTCTAGACAACATGGGTAATGAAGGATCAGTTTAATACCCCTGGTCTAGACAACATGGGTAATGAAGGATCAGTTTAATACCCTGGTCCAACATGGGTGGTCTGGTCTAGACAACATGGGTAATGAAGGATCAGTTTAATACCCCTGGTCTAGACAACATGGGTAATGTAGGATCAGTTTAATACTCCTGGTCTAGACAACATGGGTAATGTAGGATCAGTTTAATACCCTAGACAACATGGGTAATGAAGGATCAGTTTAATACCCTGGTCTACAACATGGGTAATGTAGGATCAGTTAAATACCCTGGTCTAGACAACATGGGTAATGAAGGATCAGTTTAATACTCCTGGTCTAGACAACATGGGTAATGAAGGATCAGTTTAATACCTAGACAACATGGGTAATGAGGACAGTTTACACCCCTGGTCTAGACAACATGGGTAATGAAGGATCAGTTTAATACCCCTGGTCTAGACAACATGGGTAATGAAGGATCAGTTTAATACCCCTGGTCTAGACAACATGGGTAATGAAGGATCAGTTTAATACCCCTGGTCTAGACAACATGGGTAATGAAGGATCAGTTTAATACCCCTGGTGGTTTAGACAACATGGGTAATGTAGGATCAGTTTAATACTCCTGGTCTAGACAACATGGGTTATGAAGGATCAGTTTAATACCCCTGGTCTAGACAACATGGGTAATGAAGGATCAGTTTAATACTCCTGGTCTAGACAACATGGGTAATGAAGGATCAGTTTAATACCCCTGGTCTAGACAACATGGGTAATGAAGGATCAGTTTAATACTCCTGGTCTAGACAACATGGGTAATGAAGGATCAGTTTAATACCCCTGGTCTAGACAACATGGGTAATGAAGGATCAGTTAAATACCCCTGGTCTAGACAACATGGGTAATGAAGGATCAGTTTAATACCCCTGGTCTAGACAACATGGGTAATGAAGGATCAGTTTAATACCCCTGGTCTAGACAACATGGGTAATGTAGGATCAGTTTAATACTCCTGGTCTAGACAACATGGGTAATGAAGGATCAGTTTAATACTCCTGGTCTAGACAACATGGGTAATGAAGGATCAGTTTAATACCCCTGGTCTAGACAACATGGGTAATGAAGGATCAGTTTAATACCCCTGGTCTAGACAACATGGGTAATGTAGGATCAGTTTAATACTCCTGGTCTAGACAACATGGGTAATGTAGGATCAGTTTAATACTCCTGGTCTAGACAACATGGGTAATGTAGGATCAGCTTAATACCCCTGGTCTAGACAACATGGGTAATGAAGGATCAGTTTAATACTCCTGGTCTAGACATGTCCAGTCCCCTGTTAACTTCTTATGGGTAGGTGGGACGGTAGCGTCAGCCGCGGATTGTCAGATTTCAAAAAGGCTTTACGGCGAAAGCAAACCATGCAATTATCTAAGGACATCGCCCCGCATACAAACACATGAAAATCATATTTTAACCAGGCAGGTGCTCCACAAAAGTCAGAAATAACGATATAATTAATGCCTTACCTTTGAAGATCTTCTTCTGTTGGCACTCCAATATGTCCCAGAAACATCACAAATGGTCCTTTTGTTCGATAATGTCCTTCTTTATGTCCCAAAAATGTCAATTTATTCTATGCTTTTGATTTCAGAAATACACCAGTTCCAACTCGCCCAATATGCCTACAATGCCTATAAGTTACCTGTAAACTTGGTCCAAACATTTCAAACAACGTTCCTAATCCAACCGCAGGTACCCTAAAACGTAAATAATCGACACAATTTAAGACGGCGTAAACTGTTTGTAATACCGGGTAAAAACACTGTGAAGCGCACGCTCCAGTTCACGCGCACCAAAAGAGTAGAGCCCACCTGGAGTGACACTTAAAATGAATAGGACTACTTCTTCATTTCTCAAAAGATAAACATCGAACAATTTCTAAAGGCTGTTGACATCTAGTGGTAGCCATAGGAACTGCAACCAGCTTCCTCATAATAAGGGAGTCCCTTGGAAAATCCTATGACCTCAATTTTTACCCCCCTGGATGATTGGTCCTCGGGGTTTCACCTGCCATATCAGTTCTGTAATTCTCACATTCTCTGTTATTCTATCCAAATCTACCAATTATATGCATATCCTAGCTTCTGGGCTTGAGTAACAACCGGAGGTGAAAATACTGCCCCCTACCCAAGAGAGGTTAACAAAGACTACGAAATTAGGGCAGGAGTTTCTGTCCAAAGAGATACCCGGGATTGTAACATACTCTGCTTCACGGAAACATGGCTAGCTGGAGACATGAGATTCTCTGATCCACCTCTACGCAGACGACACCATTCTGTATACATCTGGCCCTTGTTTGGACACTGTGTTAACTAACCTCCAAATGATCTTCAATGCCATACAACACTCCTTCCTTGGCCTCCAAATGCTTTTAAATGCTAGTAAAACTAAGTGCATGCTCTTCAACCGATTGCTGCCCGCAGCCTCCCGCCTGACTAGCATCACTACTCTGGACAGTTCTGACTTAGAATATGTGGACAACTACAAATACCTAGATGTCTGGCTAGACTGTAAACTCTCCTTCCAGACTCACATTAAGCATCTCCAATCCAAAGGTAAATCTAGAATCGGCTTCCTATTTTGCAACGAAGCCTCCTTCACTCATGCTGCCAAACATACCCTCGTAAAACTGACTCTCCTATCGATCCTTGACTTTAATGATGTCATTTACAAAATAGCCTCCAAATTAAAAATGTATTCATAAAAAAGAACATCTGCTAACCATGTGTATGTGACCAATAAAATTTGATTTAATTTATAGCATTTCCATGCAGTAGGGAAAGTTCTTTAGCAGTATTTCTAACG
Source organism: Oncorhynchus keta (assembly GCF_023373465.1). Taxonomy (NCBI): domain Eukaryota; kingdom Metazoa; phylum Chordata; class Actinopteri; order Salmoniformes; family Salmonidae; genus Oncorhynchus; species Oncorhynchus keta. Next base: position 454,508 of record NC_068424.1, on the reverse strand, counting down.
ACCCATGCCTCCACTCCCCTCCCTCCCAGGAGAAGCCCCTGACGGCAGGTCAGCCCGTCCCCTTTGGCCTGAGTCACTCTGGAATGGTCCTGCAGCCTGTGGTCAAGATGGCCCCCGGACTGCTGCCTGGAGCCTACCACATGGCCCATGTCAAGTTCCTTTCAGGTAGGAGCCTATCAGGGTGTCTGCATTCTCCGTCCTCTCTCCTCCATGACCCAGAAACCGATCAGTGGTCGAGGAGTGTGTCATTTTGTTAGTAGTCAAACGGAAGATGGGCCTCCTCTCCTCGATAGCCTCGTTTGGCGAGGAAGCACAAGTAAATTTTACCAGGAAGAATTTTGATATCTGTCACGCTCCCTTTGAATCAGCTGTTGGATAATTGGAGAAAAACAAGAATACATTCAAAAACAATATGCTACAAATCGTTTTACCTGTAAAATGTCTTAACAAACTTCATTTGTTTTTATTTTTATACATGTATTTTGGGATCCACCCCTGTAAATGTCATTTATTTTGGGATCCACCCCTGTAAACGTCATTTATTTTGGGATCCACCCCTGTAAATGTCATTTATTTTGGGATCCACCCCTGTAAACGTCATTTATTTTGGGATCCACCCCTGTAAACATCATTTATTTTGGGATCCACCCCTGTAAACGTCATTTATTTTGGGATCCACCCCTGTAAACGTCATTTATTTTGGGATCCACCCCTGTAAACGTCATTTATTTTGGGATCCACCCCTGTAAACATCATTTATTTTGGGATCCACCCCTGTAAACATCATTTATTTTGGGATCCACCCCTGTAAACATCATTTATTTTGGGATCCACCCCTGTAAACATCATTTATTTTGGGATCCACCCCTGTAAACATCATTTATTTTGGGATCCACCCCTGTAAACATCATTTATTTTGGGATCCACCCCTGTAAACGTCATTTATTATGGGATCCACCCCTGTAAACATCATTTATTTTGGGATCCACCCCTGTAAACGTCATTTATTATGGGATCCACCCCTGTAAACATCATTTATTTTGGGATCCACCCTGTAAACGTCATTTATTATAGGATCCACCCCTGTCATTTATTTTGGGATCGTAAACATTTATTTTGGGATCCACCCCTGTAAACATCATTTATTTTGGGATCCACCCCTGTAAACATCATTTATTTTGGGATCCACCCCTGTAAACATCATTTATTTTGGGATCCACCCCTGTAAACATCATTTATTTTGGGATCCACCCCTGTAAACGTCATTTATTATGGGATCCACCCCTGTAAACATCATTTATTTTGGGATCCACCCCTGTAAACGTAATTTATTTTGGGATCCACCCCTGTAAACGTCATTTATTTTGGGATCCACCCCTGTAAACGTCATTTATTATAGGATCCACCCCTGTAAACGTCATTTATTATGGGATCCACCCCTGTAAACATCATTTATTTTGGGATCCACCCCTGTAAACATCATTTATTTTGGGATCCACCCCTGTAAACATCATTTATTTTGGGATCCACCCCTGTAAACGTCATTTATTTTGGGATCCACCCCTGTAAACGTCATTTATTTTGGGATCCACCCCTGTAAACGTCATTTATTTTGGGATCCACCCCTGTAAACATCATTTATTTTGGGATCCACCCCTGTAAACGTCATTTATTTTGGGATCCACCCCTGTAAACATCATTTATTTTGGCAACCCCTGTAAATGTCATTTATTTTGGGATCCACCCCTGTAAACATCATTTATTTTGGGATCCACCCCTGTAAACATCATTTATTTTGGGATCCACCCCTGTAAACATCATTTATTTTGGGATCCACCCCTGTAAACATCATTTATTTTGGGATCCACCCCTGTAAACGTCATTTATTATGGGATCCACCCCTGTAAACATCATTTATTTTGGGATCCACCCCTGTAAACGTCATTTATTTTGGGATCCACCCCTGTAAACGTCATTTATTATGGGATCCACCCCTGTAAACGTCATTTATTTTGGGATCCACCCCTGTAAACGTCATTTATTATAGGATCCACCCCTGTAAACGTCATTTATTATGGGATCCACCCCTGTAAACATCATTTATTTTGGGATCCACCCCTGTAAACGTAATTTATTTTGGGATCCACCCCTGTAAACATCATTTATTATGGGATCCACCCCTGTAAACGTCATTTATTTTGGGATCCACCCCTGTAAACGTCATTTATTATGGGATACACCCCTGTAAACGTTTATTTTGGGATTTATTTTGGGATCCACCCCTGTAAATTTATTTTGGGATCGTCATTTATTTTGGGATCCACCCCTGTAAACGTCATTTATTATGGGATCCACCCCTGTAAACATCATTTATGTTGGCATCCACCCCTGTAAACGTCATTTATTTTGGGATCCACCCCTGTAAACGTCATTTATTATGGGATCCACCCCTGTAAACGTCATTTATTTTGGGATCCACCCCTGTAAACGTAATTTATTTTGGGATCCACCCCTGTAAACGTCATTTATTTTGGGATCCACCCCTGTAAACGTCATTTATTTTGGGATCCACCCCTGTAAACGTCATTTATTTTGGGATCCACCCCTGTAAACGTCATTTATTTTGGGATCCACCCCTGTAAACGTCATTTATTTTGGGATCCACCCCTGTAAACGTCATTTATTTTGGGATCCACCCCTGTAAACGTCATTTATTATGGGATCCACCCCTGTAAACATAATTTATTATGGGATCCACCCCTGGAAACGTCTTTAGCCTAATGGTTGGTGTGTGGATAAGGAGGGTCTTATTTTATACAAGTGCATTTTTATCCACGTTCCCTCTCCTCGCTGCCTCTCCTCAATTACCTTCAACCTTTTTCAAAAGTAGGCGAAAGAGGATGGAGGAGAGAGGATGCAGGAGATGAGCAAATCTCATTGAGAAAAGGCCCTGTAGTGTGTCTGAATGGTAGTCATGGTAACTGCATACCTGTAGTGTGTCTGAAAGGTAGTCATGGTAACTGCATACCTGTAGTGTGTCTGAAAGGTAGTCTTGGTAACTGCATACCTGTAGTGTGTCTGAAAGGTAGTCATGGTAACTGCATACCTGTAGTGTGTCTGAAAGGTAGTCATGGTAACTGCATACCTGTAGTGTGTCTGAAAGGTAGTCATGGTAACTGCATACCTGTAGTGTGTCTGAAAGGTAGTCATGGTAACTGCATACCTGTAGTGTGTCTGAAAGGTAGTCTTGGTAACTGCATACCTGTAGTGTGTCTGAAAGGTAGTCATGGTAACTGCATACCTGTAGTGTGTCTGAAAGGTAGTCATGGTAACTGCATACCTGTAGTGTGTCTGAAAGGTAGTCATGGTAACTGCATACCTGTAGTGTGTCTGAAAGGTAGTCATGGTAACTGCATACCTGTAGTGTGTTTGAAAGGTAGTCATGGTAACTGCATACCTGTAGTGTGTTTGAAAGGTAGTCATGGTAACTGCATACCTGTAGTGTGTCTGAAAGGTAGTCTTGGTAACTGCATACCTGTAGTGTGTTTGAAAGGTAGTCATGGTAACTGCATACCTGTAGTGTGTTTGAAAGGTAGTCATGGTAACTGCATACCTGTAGTGTGTTTGAAAGGTAGTCATGGTAACTGCATACCTGTAGTGTCTTTGAAAGTGGGCGTTGCGAAACAGGAGGATCAAAACCTAACAGGTTGGTTGCCAATCTAGACCGTTTTGCATGGCTGCTTCCTTGTAGCATTTTAGCAAGGCAGGTTAGGAGAATTAACATGGCAGGTTAGGATAATTAACATGGCAGGTTAGGAGAATTAACATGGCAGGTTAGGAGAATTAACATGGCAGGTTAGGAGAATTAACATGGCAGGTTAGGATAATTAACATGGTAGGTTAGGATAATTAATACAGCAGGTTAGGATAATTAACATGGCAGGTTAGGATAATTAACATGGCAGGTTAGGATAATTAACATGGCAGGTTAGGAGAATTAACATGGCAGGTTAGGAGAATTAACATGGCAGGTTAGGAGAATTAACATGGCAGGTTAGGAGAATTAACATGGCAGGTTAGGAGAATTAACATGGCAGGTTAGGAGAATTAACATGGCAGGTTAGGATAATTAACATGGCAGGTTAGGATAATTAACATGGTAGGTTAGGATAATTAACATGGTAGGTTAGGATAATTAACATGGCAGGTTAGGAGAATTAACATGGCAGGTTAGGAGAATTAACGTGGCAGGTTAGGAGAATTAACGTGGCAGGCTAGGAGAACTGACGTGGCAGGCTAGGAGAACTGACGTGGCAGGCTAGGAGAACTGACGTGGCAGGCTAGGAGAACTGACGTGGCAGGCTAGGACAACTGACGTGGCAGGCTAGGAGAACTGACGTGGCAGGCTAGGAGAACTGACGTGGCAGGCTAGGAGAACTGACGTGGCAGGCTAGGAGAACTGACGTGGCAGGCTAGGACAACTGACGTGGCAGGCTAGGAGAACTGACGTGGCAGGCTAGGAGAACTGACGTGGCAGGCTAGGAGAACTGACGTGGCAGGCTAGGACAACTGACGTGGCAGGCTAGGAGAACTGACGTGGCAGGCTAGGAGAACTGACGTGGCAGGCTAGGAGAACTGACGTGGCAGGCTAGGACAACTGACGTGGCAGGCTAGGAGAACTGACGTGGCAGGCTAGGAGAACTGACGTGGCAGGCTAGGAGAACTGACGTGGCAGGCTAGGAGAACTGACGTGGCAGGCTAGGAGAACTGACGTGGCAGGCTAGGAGAACTGACGTGGCAGGCTAGGACAACTGACGTGGCAGGCTAGGAGAACTGACGTGGCAGGCTAGGAGAACTGACGTGGCAGGTTAGGAGAACTGACGTGCCAGGTTAGGAGAACTGACGTGGCAGGTTAGGAGAACTGACGTGGCAGGCTAGGAGAACTGACGTGGCAGGCTAGGAGAACTGACGTGGCAGGCTAGGAGAACTGACGTGGCAGGCTAGGAGAACTGACGTGGCAGGCTAGGAGAACTGACGTGGCAGGCTAGGAGAACTGACGTGGCAGGCTAGGAGAGCTGACGTGGCAGGCTAGGAGAACTGACGTGGCAGGCTAGGAGAGCTGACGTGGCAGGCTAGGAGAACTGACGTGGCAGGCTAGGAGAGCTAACGTGGCAGGCTAGGAGAACTGACGTGGCAGGCTAGGAGAACTGACGTGGCAGGCTAGGAGAACTGACGTGGCAGGCTAGGAGAACTGACGTGGCAGGCTGGGAGAACTGACGTGGCAGGCTGGGAGAACTGACGTGGCAGGCTAGGAGAACTGACGTGGCAGGCTAGGAGAACTGACGTGGCAGGCTAGGAGAACTGACGTGGCAGGCTAGGAGAACTGACGTGGCAGGCTAGGAGAACTGACGTGGCAGGCTAGGAGAACTGACGTGGCAGGCTAGGAGAACTGACGTGGCAGGCTAGGAGAACTGACGTGGCAGGCTAGGAGAACTGACGTGGCAGGCTAGGACAAGGAGCGTAGGCGTCTATATCACATAGCTCATGTCTAGTTCCTCTCAGGTGAGACCAACATGATGGACAATGCAACCTGAATTGTGCCATGAAGTTAACATGATAAACTACCAATATAACATTGATTGGGATAAGTCCCTGCAACAGACTAGTCGCCTCCTGCTCCCGTGAGCCGGTTTACTTACTTTATTATATACAATATTACTCTCTTTAAACATCTATCTCGCTGTCTGGGTTATGTCTCCTGTCAGGTGACAGCCAGTCAGCTCAGCAGTTCCTGGATTTCTGTCTGGAGAGAGACCCGACCATCGCTGAGGTCCACCTGCTGCAGGCCAGGATATACCTCCATGAGGGAGACTACAACCTCTGCTTTCAGTGTCTGGAGACCGGAGTCAGCCACAACTTCCAGGTAAACTAGTGTAGAGACCAGAGTCAGCCACAACTTCCAGGTAAACTAGTGTAGAGACCAGAGTCAGCCACAACTTCCAGGTAAACTAGTGTAGAGACCAGAGTCAGCCACAACTTCCAGGTAAACTAGTGTAGAGACCAGAGTCAGTCACAACTTCCAGGTAAACTAGTGTAGAGACCAGACCAGAGTCAGTCACAACTTCCAGGTAAACTAGTATAGAGACCAGAGTCAGTCACAACTTCCAGGTAAACTAGTGTAGAGACCAGAGTCAGCCACAACTACCAGGTAAACTAGTGTAGAGACCAGAGTCAGCCACAACTTCCAGGTAAACTAGTGTAGAGACCAGAGTCAGCCACAACTTCCAGGTAAACTAGTGTAGAGACCAGAGTCAGCCACAACTTCCAGGTAAACTAGTGTAGAGACCAGACCAGAGTCAGTCACAACTTCCAGGTAAACTAGTGTAGAGACCAGAGTCAGCCACAGCCACAACTTCCAGGTAAACTAGTGTAGAGACCAGACCAGAGTCAGTCACAACTACCAGGTAAACTAGTGTAGAGACCAGAATCAGCCACAACTTCCAGGTAAACTAGTGTAGAGACCAGACCAGAGTCAGCCACAACTTCCAGGTAAACTAGTGTAGAGACCAGACCAGAGTCAGCCACAACTTCCAGGTAAACTAGTGTAGAGACCAGACCAGAGTCAGCCACAACTTCCAGGTAAACTAGTGTAGAGACCAGACCAGAGTCAGTCACAACTACCAGGTAAACTAGTGTAGAGACCAGAGTCAGCCACAACTACCAGGTAAACTAGTGTAGAGACCAGAGTCAGCCACAACTTCCAGGTAAACTAGTGTAGAGACCAGAGTCAACCACAACTACCAGGTAAACTAGTGTAGAGACCAGAGTCAGCCACAACTTCCAGGTAAACTAGTGTAGAGACCAGACCAGTCAGCCACAACTTCCAGGTAAACTAGTATAGAGACCAGACCAGAGTCAGACCAGAGTCAGTCACAACTTCCAGGTAAACTAGTGTAGAGACCAGAATCAGCCACAACTTCCAGGTAAACTAGTGTAGAGACCAGACCAGAGTCAGCCACAACTTCCAGGTAAACTAGTGTAGAGACCAGACCAGAGTCAGCCACAACTTCCAGGTAAACTAGTGTAGAGACCAGACCAGAGTCAGTCACAACTACCAGGTAAACTAGTGTAGAGACCAGAATCAGCCACAACTTCCAGGTAAACTAGTGTAGAGACCAGACCAGAATCAGCCACAACTTCCAGGTAAACTAGTGTAGAGACCAGACCAGAGTCAGTCACAACTTCCAGGTAAACTAGTGTAGAGACCAGACCAGAGTCAGTCACAACTTCCAGGTAAACTAGTGTAGAGACCAGAGTCAGCCACAACTTCCAGGTAAACTAGTGTAGAGACCAGACCAGAGTCAGTCACAACTTCCAGGTAAACTAGTGTAGAGACCAGACCAGAGTCAGTCACAACTACCAGGTAAACTAGTGTAGAGACCAGAATCAGCCACAACTTCCAGGTAAACCTTTCCATCCCTCCACCTCCACCTCTCCCTCTTTCCATCCCTCCCTCTCTCCCTCTTTCCATCCCTCTCCCTCTTTCCATCCCTCCCTCTTTCCATCCGTCCCTCTCTCCCTCTTTCCATCCCTCCCTCTTTCCATCCCTCCCCCTCTCCCTCTTTCCATCCCTCCCTCTTTCCATCCCTCCCTCTCTCCCTCTTTCCACCTCCCCCTCTCTCTTTCCACCTCCCCCTCTCTCTTTCCATCCCTCCCCCTCTCTCTTTCTCCCTCTCTCCCTCTCTCCATCCCTCCACCTCTCCCTCTTCCATCCCTCCACCTCTCCCTCTTCCATCCCTCCTTCTCTCCCCTCTTTCCATCCCTCCCTCTCTCCCTCTTTCCATCCCTCCACCTCTCCCCTCTTTCCATCCCTCCCTCTCTCCCTCTTTCCATCCCTCTCCCTCTTTCCATCCCTCCCCTCTCCCTCTTTCCATCCCTCCCCTCTCCCTCTTTCCATCCCTCCCTCTCTCCCTCTTTCCATCCCTCTCCCCCCTCTTTCCATCCCTCCTCTCTCCCTCTTTCCATCCCTCCCTCTTTCCATCCCTCTCTCCATCCCTCTACCTCTCCCTCTTTCCATCCCTCCCTCTCTCCCTCTTTCCATCCCCTCCACCTCTCCCCTCTTTCCATCCCTCCCTCTCCATCCCTCCCCCTCTTTCCATCCCTCTCCCTCTTTCCATCCCTCCCTCTCCCTCCCTCTTTTCCATCCCTCCACCTCTCTCTCTTTCCATCCCTCTCCCTCTTTCCATCCCTCTCCCTCTTTCCATCCCTCCCCCTCTCCCTCTTTCCATCCCTCTCCCTCTTTCCATCCCCACCTCCCTCTCCATCCCTCCCTCTTTCCATCCCTCCCTCTCTCCCTCTTTCCATCCCTCTCCCTCTTTCCCTCCCTCCCTCTCTCCATCCCTCCCTCTCTCCCTCTTTCCATCCCTCCCTCTCTCCCTCTTTCCATCCCTCTCCCTCTCCCTCTTTCCATCCCTCTCCCTCTCTCCCTCTTTCCATCCCTCCCTCTCTCCCTCTTTCCATCCCTCTCCCTCTTTCCATCCCTCTCCCTCTTTCCATCCCTCCCTCTCTCCCTCTTTACATCCTTCTCCCTCTTTCCATCCCTCCCTCCCTCTCTCCCTCTTTCCATCCCTCCCCCTCTCTCTCTTTCCATCCATCCCTCCCCCTCTCTCTTTCTCCCTCTCTCCCTCTTTCCATCCCTCCACCTCTCTCCACCCCTCCTCCCTAGGTGCTCGATTTCCCCCAGTACCACCAACTCAAAGCCCGTGCATTGCGGGGTGTTGGAGAGCTGGAGGAGGCTATCAAGTCCCTGAAGGTGGCGATGGGGATCCAAGCAGTGAGTGGGAAAGAGGCCAACGTCAGCAACCGTGAACGTGTGTCTGTGTTCCTGGAGCTGGCTGAGGCACTGAGACTACACGGAGAACCGGTACACTACATTTACACATTGATTGATTGACTGACTGGTTGATTGATTACTACTTTGCTTATGGTAGTCCGTCATGCCCCATGATTACTTCCTTCCACTTCTACCTATATTGATGGCTTTTACTTTGGCTATAGAGTCCAATGCTCTAGTCACATGTTCAGTTTTGGTTAGTTTGTGGAAGTGCATTTTCTGACCTCATGCAATCCTGTAACACTTTCATGGCTGTGAACCACACTTCTCATCTTCTGCACTTCTTACTAGCAGAGCTGGTGCCAGGTAGACAGTGCAGTGTGTGTCTATAAACCCCTTCCATCCCTCCTCCTCTCCTGCCAGGATGAGTCGACCATGGTGCTGCAGGACGCTATCGTGGCGTTCGCTGGTACCCCAGAGGAGATCTGTGTGACAATAGCTAACGTGGACATGGCCTTGGCTAAAGATGACCTGGACACAGCCCTCAGCGTCCTCAGAGGCATCACACCGGACCAGGTTGTGAAGACACTGTTCCGTTCTTTCTAACTGAATGGGCAATAGAGAACATCTTCCTTTTCTTCTTGTTCTCTTCAGACGCACTACGCAGCGGCCAAGGAGAAGATGGCCCTCATATACCTGCAGAAACGCAAAGACAAGAAGCTGTACATAGCCTGCTATAGGGAGATCAGAGACGAACTACCCGGGCCTCAGTCCTCTATCCTTCTGGGGGACGCCTACATCAATGTACAAGAGGTATAACAAGAGCTGCTCATCTGTAACTCAGTAGGTAGATCATGGATCTTGGTCCTCTGTAACTCAGTAGGTAGATCATGGATCTTGGTCCTCTGTAACTCAGTAGGTAGATCATGGATCTTGGTCCTCTGTAACTCAGTAGGTAGATCATGGATCTTGGTCCTCTGTAACTCAGTAGGTAGATCTTGGTCCTCTGTAACTCAGTAGGTAGATCATGGATCTTGGTCCTCTGTAACTCAGTAGGTAGATCATGGATCTTGGTCCTCTGTAACTCAGTAGGTAGATCTTGGTCCTCTGTAACTCAGTAGGTAGATCTTGGTCCTCTGTAACTCAGTAGGCAGATCATGGATCTTGGTCCTCTGTAACTCAGTAGGTAGATCTTGGTCCTCTGTAACTCAGTAGGTAGATCATGGCCCTCTGTAACTCAGTAGGTAGATCTTGGTCCTCTGTAACTCAGTAGGTAGATCATGGCCCTCTGTAACTCAGTAGGTAGATCTTGGTCCTCTGTAACTCAGTAGGTAGATCATGGCCCTCTGTAACTCAGTAGGTAGATCTTGGTCCTCTGTAACTCAGTAGGTAGATCTTGGTCCTCTTTAACTCAGTAGTAGATCAGTAGATCATGGATCTGGAAATGTCAGGACAGTGGGTTTGATTTCTGGGCCCACCCATAGGTCCAAATCAATATTAAAATGCACCACTACTGTAATTGGATTAAAGAGGGTGTTAAATGTTTTAACTGTCTCACCAGTAGTACCTTGTGTACTGCGTATTATGGACTGTCCACATCACGTTAGTAGGGCTTTGCAAATGCATTGACACGGACAGGTATATCAAATATCACATTTCTATTCTGCAGCCAGAGAGAGCTATTGAGGTGTATCAAGAGGCAATGAGCTGGACGGTTCGGGATGCAACCCTGTGGAGAAAGATGGGCCGAGCCTATGTGATGAGTCATCAGTACAACCAGGTATTGTAGACGGGAAAGGCTGCGGCAAAGATTCAAGCACAAATAGTGCTCAGTGCTCACACAGAACATTCTTCCCTTTTTACACTATTTCTCAAGAGTGAAAGCGCTATCTGTTTGCCATTTTACTAAGGAACGTTCTCATACTGTTTCCCTCCTTCCTCACTCTATTTCTTACCTGATTGGTCCTGCAGGCTGTCAGTCACTGAGTGTTTATTTAACTAACCTGATTGGTCCTGCAGGCTGTCAGTCACTGTGTGTTTATATCACTAACCTGATTGGTCCTGCAGGCTGTCAGTCACTGTGTGTTTATATCACTAACCTGATTGGTCCTGCAGGCTGTCAGTCACTGAGTGTTTATATCACTAACCTGATTGGTCCTGCAGGCTGTCAGTCACTGAGTGTTTATTTAACTAACCTGATTGGTCCTGCAGGCTGTCAGTCACTGTGTGTTTATATCACTAACCTGATTAGTCCTGCAGGCTGTCAGTCACTGTGTGTTTATATCACTAACCTGATTGGTCCTGCAGGCTGTCAGTCACTGAGTGTTTATATGTAACCTGATTGGCTTCCACCACACATCTCATCAACAAAGAGTTCCTTGGGGCTGTGTCGTCCATCTTGGGGCTGTGTCGTCTCCATCTTGGGGCCGTGTCGTCCATCTTGGGGCCGTGTCGTCTCCATCTTGGGGCCGTGTCGTCCATCTTGGGGCCGTGTCGTCTCCATCTTGGGGCCGTGTCGTCCATCTTGGGGCCGTGTCGTCTCCATCTTGGGGCCGTGTCGTCCATCTTGGGGCTGTGTCGTCCCCATCTTGGGGCCGTGTCGTCCATCTTGGGGCCATGTCGTCCCCATCTTGGGGCCGTGTCGTCCATCTTGGGGCCGTGTCGTCTCCATCTTGGGGCCGTGTCGTCCATCTTGGGGCCGTGTCGTCCCCATCTTGGGGCCGTGTCGTCCATCTTGGGGCTGTGTCGTCCCCATATTGGGGCTGTGTCGTCCATCTTGGGGCTGTGTCGTCCCCATCTTGGGGCTGTGTCGTCCCCATCTTGGGGCTGTGTCGTCCCCATCTTGGGGCTGTGTCGTCCCCATCTTGGGGCTGTGTCGTCAATCTTGGGGCTGTGTCGTCCATCTTGGGGCTGTGTCGTCCCCATCTTGGGACTGTGTCGTCCCCATCTTGGGGCTGTGTCGTCCCCATCTTGGGGCTGTGTCGTCAATCTTGGGGCTGTGTCGTCCATCTTGGGGCTGTGTCGTCCCCATCTTGGGACTGTGTCGTCCCCATCTTGGGGCTGTGTCGTCCCCATCTTGGGGCTGTGTCGTCCATCTTGGGGCTGTGTCGTCCCCATCTTGGGACTGTGTCGTCCCCATCTTGGGGCTGTGTCGTCTCCATCTTGGGGCCGTGTCGTCTCCATCTTGGGACTGTGTCGTCCCCATCTTGGGGCTGTGTCGTCCATCTTGGGGCCGTGTCATCCATCTTGGGGCCGTGTCGTCCCCATCTTGGGGCCGTGTCATCCATCTTGGGGCCGTGTCGTCAATCTTGGGGCCGTGTCGTCCATCTTGGGGCTGTGTTGTCCATCTTGGGGCTGTGTCGTCAATCTTGGGGCTGTGTCGTCCATCTTGGGGCTGTGTTGTCCCCATCTTGGGGCTGTGTTGTCCCCATCTTGGGGCTGTGTTGTCCATCTTGGGGCTGTGTCGTCAATCTTGGGGCTGTGTCGTCAATCTTGGGGCTGTGTTGTCCATCTTGGGGCTGTGTCGTCCATATTGGGGCTGTGTCATCATGATGACAACAAGGCCTCCAGGACTGTTTCTCTTAGCTTGGTTCCACTTGTTCCTCTCCTGCATAAGTGGAAGATACTCCCTGATCCCCCATAGTTGGCTCCAGAGGGAGGGTTGAGTGACCATTTCACTCCTTCCTTCAGTAATGCATTTTGAATGTTGTTGTGATCCAGCTCTTTCAGAGTTTCTCCTAGCTCTCTGTGTGTTCCAACAAAGTTGGTGTTATTGTCTGTTCTGATACTTGTTATTGGGCCTCTTCGACATATGAACCTGCGCAGGACTTTGATGCAGGAATCAGTATCCAGGTAACTAGCTACTTCTAGGTGGACAACTCAACTCACAAGGCAACTAAAGATCACACCATACCGCTTCACCTCTATGGGGCTGAAGTAATCTGAAGTAATCTGAAGTAATCTATGCCCACAAGGGTGAAAGGAGGCAAATCAGGTGACATCCGATCTTGTGGAAGGTCGGCCATCTTCTGTTCTCCAGATCTAGCTTGCATCCGCCTGCAAAAGACACAGCTCTTAAGGATCTTCCTTGCTAAAGAGTTGGCACAGGGTATCCAATATCGCTGGTGAAGTCTAGAAAGCATGTGGCCTCTCCCAGAGTGGCCAACCTGCTCATGGATGTGGAGTAAGATCAGTCTAGAGATGTAGGAGTCTTTGGGAAGGATCATAGGATTCTTTAGTTCATAGCAGCTTTGCTTAACTTTCCTCCCACTCTCAGAATGCCATTTTCAACAATTGGATAACGTTTACAGATTGAGCTGCTTCCCTCGGCACATTGTCTTCCTTTCACAACAAGTGCAATTTCTTGTTTAAAGTACGGTCTTTGTTTAAATCGGATGATGACCGTTTCTGCTTCATCTAGGCCACAGACAGACTTTCTTGTCCAAAAATCAGTTTGAACTTGTTAATTTGTTCCTTCAGTGAGTTTGTTAGACTCTGATCTGATCCTGGATCAGTTTTTGTGAACTCCTTTTCTGGCTTAACTGTAGAAGACGTTTCTTCAGTTTCAGCATCCAGGCATCTGATTTCTTCAAGCTGTTCCATGTTGAATAGTACTCAATCAGTTTGCTGGTCGGACTCTTTTCTTCCACACTGTTTACGATTACGTCTTTTCTCACCTCTGGATCATCCGGAGGGATGGAGCCAAGCTCCTCGGGGACTTTCGGCCATTGAGTTTCTGTTTTCTCCAGGAATTCTGGTCCTTTGCGCCATCTCTTCGAGTTCAGGAACATTTCAACATGTAATCCTCTTGAGGCATCATCGGCTGGGTTGTGTTTTGGAGTTCAAATACCTCCACTGTTTTGCTTTCGGTAGGTCACGGATCATTGCAACCGTATTAGCCACAAAGGTATGGAATCTCTTGGTATCGTTGCGGATGTATGTTTGCACAGGAAGTGGACTCCTCCAGTTCAATCTGGAGCTCCACCCTTAACATCCTGTCCCACTCAAATTATATCACATTTTATTTGTCACGTGGTGAATACAACAGGTGTAGGTAGACCTTAGTGAAATGCTTACTTAGCCCTTAACTAACAATGCAGTTTTAAGAAAATACCTTTAAAAAAAGTAAAAGGGAAGAATAACAAATAATTAATGATCCGCAGTAAATAACAGTAGCGAGGCTTTATATACGGGGGTAGCGGCACTATGAGAGTATTTATATCTAACCCAATTGGTCTTGCAGGCTGTCCGTCACTATGAGAGTATTTATATCTAACCCAATTGGTCTTGCAGGCTGTCAGTCACTATGAGAGTATTTATATCTAACCCAATTGGTCTTGCAGGCTGTCAGTCACTATGAGAGTATTTATATCTAACCCAATTGGTCTTGCAGGCTGTCCGTCACTATGAGAGTATTTATATCTAACCTAATTGGTCTTGCAGGCTGTCAGTCACTATGAGAGTATTTATATCTAACCCAATTGGTCTTGCAGGCTGTCTGTCACTATGAGAGTATTTATATCTAACCCAATTGGTCTTGCAGGCTGTCAGTCACTATGAGAGTATTTATATCTAACCCAATTGGTCTTGCAGGCTGTCTGTCACTATGAGAGTATTTATATCTAACCCAATTGGTCTTGCAGGCTGTCAGTCTGTCATTTATATCTAACCCAGAGTATTTATCTTGCAGGCTGTCATCTAACCTAATTGGTCTTGCAGGCTGTCAGTCACTATGAGAGTATTTATATCTAACCCAATTGGTCTTGCAGGCTGTCCGTCACTATGAGAGTATTTATATCTAACCCAATTGGTCTTGCAGGCTGTCAGTCACTATGAGAGTATTTATATCTAACCCAATTGGTCTTGCAGGCTGTCAGTCACTATGAGAGTATTTATATCTAACCCAATTGGTCTTGCAGGCTGTCAGTCACTATGAGAGTATTTATATCTAACCCAATTGGTCTTGCAGGCTGTCAGTCACTATGATTGTATTTATATCTAACCCAATTGGTCTTGCAGGCTGTCCGTCACTATGAGAGTATTTATATCTAACCCAATTGGTCTTGCAGGCTGTCAGTCACTATGAGAGTATTTATATCTAACCCAATTGGTCTTGCAGGCTGTCCGTCACTATGAGAGTATTTATATCTAACCCAATTGGTCTTGCAGGCTGTCCGTCACTATGAGAGTATTTATATCTAACCCAATTGGTCTTGCAGGCTGTCTGTCACTATGAGAGTATTTATATCTAACCCAATTGGTCTTGCAGGCTGTCAGTCACTATGAGAGTATTTATATCTAACCCAATTGGTCTTGCAGGCTGTCCGTCACTATGAGAGTATTTATATCTAACCCAATTGGTCTTGCAGGCTGTCAGTCACTATGAGAGTATTTATATCTAACCCAATTGGTCTTGCAGGCTGTCCGTCACTATGAGAGTATTTATATCTAACCCAATTGGTCCTGCAGGCTGTCAGTCACTATGAGAGTATTTATATCTAACCCAATTGGTCTTGCAGGCTGTCCGTCACTATGAGAGTATTTATATCTAACCTAATTGGTCTTGCAGGCTGTCCGTCACTATGAGAGTATTTATATCTAACCCAATTGGTCTTGCAGGCTGTCAGTCACTATGAGAGTATTTATATCTAACCCAATTGGTCTTGCAGGCTGTCAGTCACTATGATTGTATTTATATCTAACCCAATTGGTCTTGCAGGCTGTCCGTCACTATGAGAGCGCAGTGAAGCTGGGCGGTCATGACTCTCTGGTGGTGGACCTGGTAGAGCTGCTACTGAAGCTGCGTCACTATGGCAAGGCCCAGAGGACTCTGATGACCGCTCTGCACTGTGATGATGGTACACTGACCGTCTCCAGCCTGAGGAGCAACGTGCAGTACTTTCTGCTGCTAGCCAGAGCACACTATGCTGACCAGGGATCAGTCCAGGACACACTAGAGAAGGTAAGGCTTAGAGTTACTCTGGAGAAGGTTAGCTTTAGGGTTACTGTGGAGAAGGTCATGGTTAGAGTTAGGGTTACACTGGAGAAGGTCAGGGTTAGAGTTAGGGTTACTATGGAGAAGGTCAGGGTTAGAGTTAGGGTTACACTGGAGAAGGTCAGGGTTAGAGTTAGGGTTAATCTGGAGAAGGCCCAGGTTAGGGTTACTATGGAGAAGGTCAGGGTTAGAGTTACTCTGGAGAAGGCCCAGGTTAGGGTTAATCTGGAGAAGGTCCGGGTTAGAGTTGGGGTTTATCTGGAGAAGGCCCAGGTTAGGGTTACTATGGAGAAAGTTCAGGGTTAGAGTTAGGGTTACTATGGAGAAGGTCAGGGTTAGAGTTAGGGTTAATCTGGAGAAGGCCCAGGTTAGGGTTACTCTGGAGAAGGTCAGGGTTAGAGTTAGGGTTACTATGGAGAAGGGCAGGGTTAGAGTTAGGGTTACTATGGAGAAAGTCAGGGTTAGAGTTAGGGTTACTATGGAGAAGGCCCAGGTTAGGGTTACTATGGAGAAAGTTAGCGTTAAGGTTACTCTGGAGAAGGTTAGGGTTAGGGTTACTATGGAGAAGGTTAGAGTTAGGGTTACTATGGAGAAGGTTAGGGTTACTCTGGAGAAGGTCAGGGTTACTATGGAGAAGGTCAGCGTTAGGGTTACACTGGAGAAGGTCAGGGTTACTATGGAGAAGGTCAGCATTAGGGTTACTCTGGAGAAGGTTAGGGTTAGAGTTAGGGTTACTATGGAGAAGGTCAGGGTTAGAGTTAGGGTTACTCTAGAGAAGGTTCACGTTAGGGTTACTCTGGAGAAGGTTGGGGTTGCTCTGGAGAAGGTCAGGGTTAGAGTTAGGGTTACTATGGAGAAGGTTCACATTAGGGTTACTCTGGAGAAGGTCAGGGTTAGAGTTAGGGTTACTATGGAGAAGGTTAGAGTTAGGGTTACTCTTGAGAAGGTTAGTGTTAGGCTTGCTCTGGAGAAGGTTAGGGTTAGGGTTACTATGGAGAAGGTTAGCGTTAGGGTTACTCTGGAGAAGGTCAGGGTTAGGGTTACTCTGGAGAGGGTTAGGGTTACTATGGAGAAGGTCAGGGTTAGGGTTACTATGGAGAGGGTTAGGGTTACTATGGAGAAGGTTAGCATTAGGGTTACTCTGGAGAAGGTTAGGGTTACTATGGAGAAGGTTAGCGTTAGGGTTACTCTGGAGAAGGTTAGGGTTACTATGGAGAAGGTTAGCGTTAGGGTTACTATGGAGAAGGTTGGACTCACTACTCTGATCAGTCCAGGACCTCTTGGAGAAGGTCTTAGAACAGTGACATGTTGATACAGTCATTTTCCACTTGTGTTAATGTTGTCCGTAACAGACAGTACAGTAACTAGTATCTCTCAGTATGACTGTAGCCAGTGTGTGACTATGTGCTATGTGGTGATCTGTTTTCACTAATGGTACCTCGTGTGAGGAGCACTTCCTTTACAAATGGGCTGTGTTCCACGGTGTTTGTCTCTCCCAGGCCCACAGTGTCCAGGTCAGTGTCCTGAAGCGGTGTCAGACAGAGCGCCCAGAGCTGCTGGAGCAGGAGAGAACCGTGCTGTGTTCCATCTGTTGTCAGCTGGCCAGACACTACCGTAGCAGGACCGCTGTAGACAGGACCAAGTATTACTACAACCAGGCTATAGTAGCCATCGGGAGAACAGACAACAAGGTTAGTATTACTACAACCAGGCTATAGTAGCCATCAGGAGAAAAGACAACAAGGTTAGTATTACTACAACCAGGCTATAGTAGCCATCGGGAGAACAGACAACAAGGTTAATATTACTACAACCAGGCTATAGTAGCCATCAGGAGAACAGACAGCAAGGTTAGTATTACTACAACCAGGCTATAGTAGCCATCGGGAGAACAGACAAGGTTAATATTACTACAACCAGGCTATAGTAGCCATCGGGAGAACAGACGAGGTTAATATTACTACAACCAGGCTATAGTAGCCATCAGGAGAACAGACAGGAGGTGAGGAGTGTGGGCAGTTTGTCTTGTTGTTTTCTCTGTGACTAGAGAACTGATCTAGCATGTGTGTGTGTGTGTATATATACAGTTGAAGTCTGAAGTTTACCTTGGCCAAATAAATTTAAACTCAGTTTTTCACAATTCCTGACATTTAATCCTAGTAAATATTCCCTGTTTAGGTCAATTAGGATCACCACTTTATTTTAAGAATGTGAAATGTCAGAATAATAGTAGAGAGAATTATTTATTTCAGCTTTTAATTATTTCATTACATTCCCAGTGGGTCAGAAGTTTACAAACACTGAATTTGTATTTGGTAGTATTGCCTTTAAATTGTTTAACTTGGGTCAAACGTTTCGGGTAGCCTTCCACAAGCTTCCCACAATAAGTTGTGTGAATTTTGGCCCATTCCTCCTGACAGAGCAGGTGTGACTGAGTCAGGTTTGTAGGCCTCCTTGCTCACACACGCTTTTTCAGTTCTGCCCACAAATTGTCTATAGGATTGAGGTCAGGGCTTTGTGATGGCCACTCCAATACCTTGACTTTGTTGTCCTTAAGACATTTTGTCACAACTTTGGGAGTATCCTTGGTGTCATTGTCCATTTGGAAGACCCATTTGCGACCAAGCTTTAACTTCCTGACTGATGTCTTGAGATGTTGCTTCAATATATCCACATAATTTCCCTGCCTCATGATGCCATCTATTTTGTGATGTGCACCAGTCCCTCCTGCAGCAAAGCACCCTCACAACATGATGCTGCCACCCCCGTGCTTCACGGTTGGGATGGTGTTCTTCGGCTTGCAAGCCTCCCCCTTTTTCCTATAAACATAATGATGGTCATTATGGCCAAACAGTTCTATTTTTGTTTGATCAGACCAGAGGACATTTGTCCAAAAAGTATGAACTTTGTCCCCATGTGCAGTTGCAAACCGTAGTCTGGCTTTTTTATGTTGGTTTTGGAGCAGTGGCTTCTTCCTTGCTGAGCGGCCTTTCAGGTTATGTCGATATAGGACTCGTTTTACTGTGGATGTAGATACTTTTGTACCTGTTTCCTCCAACATCTTCACAAGGTCCTTTGCTGTTGTTCTGGGATTGATTTGCACTTTTTGCACCAAAGTACGTTCATCTCTAGGAGACAGAATGCATCTCCTTCCTGATCGGTATAACGGCTGCGTAGTCCCATGGTGTTTATACTTGCGTACTAGTGTTTGTACAGATGAACGTGGTTCCTTCAGGCATTTGGCAATTGCTCCCAAGGATGAACCAGACTTGTGGAGGTCTACAATTATTTTATCTGAGGTCTTGGCTGATTTCTTTTGAATCTCCCATGATGTCAAGCAAAGAGGCACTGAGTTTGAAGGTAGGCCTTGAAATACATCCACAGGTACACCTCCAATTGACTCAAATGACGTCAATTAGCCTATCAGAATCAAATCAAATCAAATCAAATTTATTTATATAGCCCTTCGTACATCAGCTGATATCTCAAAGTGCTGTACAGAAACTCAGCCTAAAACCCCAAACAGCAAACAATGCAGGTGTAAAAGCACGGTGGCTAGGAAAAACTCCCTAGAAAGGCCAAAACCTAGGAAGAAACCTAGAGAGGAACCGGGCTATGTGGGGTGGCCAGTCCTCTTCTGGCTGTGCCGGGTAGAGATTATAACAGAACATGACCAAGATGTTCAAATGTTCATAAATGACCAGCATGGTCGAATAATAATAAGGCAGAACAGTTGAAACTGGAGCAGCAGCACAGTCAGGTGGACTGGGGACAGCAAGGAGCCATCATGTCAGGTAGTCCTGGGGAACGGTCCTAGGGCTCAGGTCCTCCGAGAGAGAGAAAGAAAGAGAGAATTAGAGAGAGCATATGTGGGGTGGCCAGTCCTCTTCTGGCTGTGCCGGGTGGAGATTATAACAGAACGTGGCCAAGATGTTCAAATGTTCATAAATGACCAGCATGGTTGAATAATAGTAAGGCAGAACAGTTGAAACTGGAGCAGCAGCATGGCCAGGTGGACTGGGGACAGCAAGGAGTCATCATGTCAGGTAGTCCTGGGGCATGGTCCTAGGGCCCAGGCCAGTTGAAACTGGAGCAGCAGCATGGCCAGGTGGACTGGGGACAGCAAGGAGCCATCATGTCAGGTAGTCCTGGGGCATGGTCCTAGGGCTCAGGTCCTCCGAGAGAGAGAAAGAAAGAAGGAGAGAATTAGAGAACGCACACTTAGATTCACACAGGACACCGAATAGGACAGGAGAAGTACTCCAGATATAACAAACTGACCCTAGCCCCCCGACACATAAACTACTGCAGCATAAATACTGGAGGCTGAAGCTTCTAAAGCCATGACATCATTTTCTGGAACGTTCCAAGCTGTTTAAAGGCACAGTCAACTTAGTGTATGTAAACTTCTGACCCACTGGAATTGTGATACAGTGAATTATAAGTGAAATAATCTGTCTGTAAACAATTGTTGGAAAAATGACTTGTTTCATGCACAAAGTAGATGTCCTAACCAACTTGCCAAAACTATAGTTTGTTAACAAGAAAGTTGTGGAGTGGTTGAAAAATGAGTTTTAATGACTCCAACCTAAGTGGATGTAAACTTCCAACTTCAACTGTATCTATATTCTGTAGATCTGATCTATATTTTCAACTGTATCTATATTCTGTAGATCTGATCTATATCTTCAACTGTATCTATATTCTGTAGATCTGATCTATGTCTTCAACTGTATCTATATTCTGTAGATCTGATCTATATCTTCAACTGTATCTATATTCTGTAGATCTGATCTATATCTTCAACTGTATCTATATTCTGTAGATCTGATCTATATCTTCAACTGTATCTATATTCTGTAGATCTGATCTGTGTTCCCCTCTCAGATCAGTCTGGAGTTAGCCCAGTTTTACCTGGAGAATGGGAAGACGGACGAAGCCCTGATGCAGGTTGAAGAAGTGCTGGCGAAGGATGCCCTCCACCCTGACGCCACAATGGTACAATCCTCTCTCCTCTATATACACTATATATGCAAAAGTATGGATGTCATAAGGTGAATGCACCAATTTGTAAGTCGCTCTGGATAAGAGCGTCTGCTAAATTACTTAAATGTAAATGTAAATGTATGCGGACACCCCGTTCAAATTAGTGGATTCAGATATTTCAGCCACACCCGTTGCTGACAGGTGTATACAATTGAGCACACAGCCATGCAATCTCCATAGACAAACATTGGCATTAGAATGGCCTTACTGAAGAGCTCAGTGACTTTCAACGTGGCACCGTCCTAGGATGCCACCTTTCCAATAAGTCAGTTCGTCAAATTTCTGCCCTGCTAGAGATGCCCCGGTCAACTGTAAGTGCTGTTATTGTGAAGTGGAAACGTCTAGGAGCAACAACGGCTCAGCCGCGAAGTGGTAGGCAGAATGGAACCCGCCGAGTGCTATAGCGCGTTATCATTGTCGCTCTTCGGTTGCAACACTCACTGCAGAGTTTACAAACTGCCTCTGGAAGCAAATCAGCACAAGAACTGTTCATTGGGAGCTTCATGAAATGGGTTTCCATGGCCGAACAGCCTAAGATCACCATGCACAATGCCAAGCGTCAGCTGGAGTGGTGTAAAGTTTACCTCCATTGTACTCTGGAGCAGTGGAAACTCATTTCAACGTACGAATCTGGGTTGGCGGATGCCAGGAGAACGCTATCTGCCCAAATGCAGAGTGCCAACTGTAAAGTTTGGTAGAGGAGGAATAATGGTCTGGGGCTGTTTTTCATGGTTCAGGCCCCTTAGTTCCAGGGAAGGGAAATCCTAAAGCTACAGCACACAATGACGTTCTAGACGATTCTGTGCTTCCAACTTTGTGGCAACAGTTTGGAATTTGTGGAAAAATACTTCAACATAGAAATGCTACCAAAAACAAGTTACTCAAACTTGTTACAAAATACGGAGTCACCAAATTATATTTTGAAAGAGGAAGCAAAGTACTTTAAGTGTATGTTTTTGTTTGTCTCCTCCATTACCTCTATCCGACGATAATTGTACGGATATTTTTTCTGTTAATAATGTAATATTAACATCTGTACAGAAAGACTCCGGTGAATTACAGAGGAGGAACTTCTAGATACAATTAATTAATACAATTATACCAGAGGAGGAACTTCTAGATACAATTAATTAATACAATTATACCAGAGGAGGAACTTCTAGATACAATTAAAACATTTAAGGCTGGGAAAACTCCAGGGATGGATGGTATACCAGTGGAGGTCTACCAGTGGAGACCTACCAGTGGAGATATACCAGTGGAGATATACCAGTGGAGGTCTACCAGTGGAGGTCTACCAGTGGAGGTCTACCAGTGGAGATATACCAGTGGAGGTCTACCAGTGGAGATATACCAGTGGAGATATACCAGTGGAGATATACCAGTGGAGGTCTAACAGTGGAGGTCTAACAGTGGAGGATCTACCAGTGGAGATAGTGGAGATCTACCAGTGGAGATCTACCAGTGGAGATATACCAGTGGAGATCTACCAGTGGAGATATACCAGTGGAGGTCTACCAGTGGAGATATACCAGTGGAGGTCTAACAGTGGAGGTCTAACAGTGGAGGTCTACCAGTGGAGGTCTACCAGTGGAGATCTACCAGTGGAGATCTACCAGTGGAGGTCTACCAGTGGAGATCTACCAGTGGAGATATACCAGTGGAGGTCTACCAGTGGAGGTCTACCAGTGGAGATATACCAGTGGAGATATACCAGTGGAGGTCTAATAGTGGAGGTCTACCAGTGGAGATATACCAGTGGAGGTCTACCAGTGGAGGTCTGTGGAGGTCTACCAGTGGAGGTCTACCAGTGGAAATATACCAGTGAGGTCTACCCGTGGAGATATACCAGTGGAGGTCTACCAGTGGAGGTCTACCAGTATACCAGTGGATGTATACCAGTAGAGGTCTACCAGTGGAGATCTACCAGTGGAGGTCTACCAGTGGAAGTCTACCAGTGGAGATATACCAGTGGAGATCTACCAGTGGAGATCTATCAGTCTGGAGATATACCAGTGGAGTGGAAGTCTACCAGTGGAGATATACCAGTGGAGATCTACCAGTGGAGATCTATCAGTGGAGATATACCAGTGGAGATATACCAGGAGAGATCTACCAGTGGAGGTCTACCAGTGGAAGTCTACCAGTGGAGATATACCAGTGGAGATCTACCAGTGGAGATCTATCAGTGGAGATATACCAGTGGTGGAGAGATCTATGGACCAGTGGAGATATACCAGTGGAGATATACCAGTGGAGATCTACCAGTGGAGATCTACCAGTGGAGATACTACCAGTGGATGTATACTAGATATACCAGTGGAGATATACCAGTGGAGGTCTACCAGTGGAGATCTACCAGTGGAGGTCTACCAGTGGAGATATACCAGTGGAGATATACCAGTGGAGATCTACCAGTGGAGATATACCAGTGGAGATCTACCAGTGGAGATCTATCAGTGAGATCTACAGTGGAGATATACCAGTGGAGATCTACCAGTGGAGATCTACCAGTGGAGGTCTACCAGTGGAGATCTATCAGTGGAGATATACCAGTGGAGATCTACCAGTGGAGATCTACCAGTGGAGATCTATACCAGTGGAGATCTACCAGTGGAGATATACCAGTGGAGGTCTACCAGTGGAGGTCTACCAGTGGAGATACCAGTGGAGATATACCAGTGGAGATATACCAGTCTACCAGTGGAGATCTACCAGTGGAGGTCTACCAGTGGAGATATACCAGTGGAGATATACTACCAGTGGAGATCTACCAGTGGAGGTCTACCAGTGGAGATATACCAGTACCAGTGGAGGTCTACCAGTGGAGATCTACCAGTGGAGATATACCAGTGGAGATCTACCAGTGGAGGTCTACCAGTGGAGATATACCAGTGGAGATCTACCAGTGGAGATATACCAGTGGAGATATACCAGTGGAGGTCTACCAGTGGAGGTCTACCAGTGGAGATCTACCAGTGGAGGTCTACCAGTGGAGATATACCAGTGGAGGTCTACCAGTGGAGATCTACCAGTGGAGGTCTACCAGTGGAGATATACCAGTGGAGATCTACCAGTGGAGGTCTACCAGTGGAGATATACCAGTGGAGATCTACCAGTGGAGATCTACCATTGGAGATATACCAGTGGAGATACCAGTAGAGATCTACAGTGGAGGTCTACCAGTGGAGAGATCTACCAGTGGAGATATACCAGTGGAGATCTACCAGTGGAGGTCTACCAGTGGAGGTCTACCAGTGGAGAGATCTACCAGTGGAGATATACCAGTGGAGATCTACCAGTGGAGATCTACCAGTGGAGGTCTACCAGTGGATCTACCAGTGGAGGTCTACCAGTGGAGAGATCTACCAGTGGAGATATACCAGTGGAGATATACCAGTGGAGGTCTACCAGTGGAGGTCTACCAGTGGAGGTCTACCAGTGGAGGTCTACCAGTGGAGATATACCAGTGGAGATATACCAGTGGAGGTCTACCAGTGGAGGTCTACCAGTGGATGTATACCAGTAGAGATCTACCAGTGGAGGTCTACCAGTGGAGATCTACCAGTGGAGGTCTACCAGTGGAGATATACCAGTGGAGGTATACCAGTGGAGGTCTACCAGTGGAGGTCTACCAGTGGAGATATACCAGTGGAGGTCTACCAGTGGAGATCTACCAGTGGAGATCTACCAGTGGAGGTCTACCAGTGGAGATCTACCAGTGGAGATCTACCAGTGGAGATCTACCAGTGGAGATCTACCAGTGGAGATATACCAGTGGAGGTCTACCAATCTTTTTTTTGACATACTCAGAGGACGTTATGAGCGTGTTTTATCCACTCTTATATAAACAGTAGATTATCAGACACTCAACAACAAGGCCTGATTGCATTATTACTGAAACAGGATCCAAGTGGGAAATATAAAGATCCAGTCCTATATATAACACCCCCCTGACGCCACAATGGTTTAGTCCTCTCTCCTCTATATAACACCCCCCTGACGCCGCAATGGTTTAGTCCTCTCTCCTCGATATAACATCCCCCACAGGCCATAATGGTTTAGTCCTCTCTCCTTTATATAACACCCCCCTGACGCCACAATGGTTTAGTCCTCTCTCCTTTATATAACACCCCCCTGACGCCACAATGGTTTAGTCCTCTCCTCGAAATAACATCCCCCACCGGCCATAATGGTTTAGTCCTCTCTCCGCTTTTTAACATCCCCCAGAGGCCACAATGGTTTAGTCCTCTTCTCGAAATAACATCCCCCACCGGCCATAATGGTTTAGTCCTCTCTCCTCTTTTTAACATCCCCCAGAGGCCACAATGGTTTAGTCCTCTCTCCTCTTTGTACATTATACGTGCTAGAGTACACTGGGAAGGTTGACATAAGCATCATGTTCCTGTGTCTGCCTGAAGGTGTTCGGAGATATCAAGTTGAAGGAGGAGAAGTTTGATGAGTCTGTGGAGATATTCCTTGGACTGATGGACAGATGCCCAGGTACATGATGCCCAGGAACATGTTATATTTTAAACAGACTACTGTTACTGGGTCTCATGTTTATTTTGACTTTATTTGGATTCTGTCTGGGTATCTTACCCATGTACCCAGGGGTATTCAAATCTGACCCTACGAGGTCCAGATTACAGCTGGTTTTCTGTTCTACCTGATAATTATTTGCACCCACCTGGTGTCCCAGGTCTAAATCAGTCCCTGATGAGAGTTGAATCACCCACCTGGTGGCCCAGGTCTAAATCAGGCCCTGATTAGAGGGGAATCACCCACCTGGTGGCCCAGGTCTAAATCAGTCCCTGATGAGAGGGGAATCACCCACCTGGTGTCCCAGGTCTAAATCAGTCCCTGATTAGAGGGGAATCACCCACCTGCTGTCCCAGGTTTAAATCAGGCCCTGATTAGAGAGGAATCACCCACCTGGTGTCCCAGGTCTAAATCAGGCCCTGATTAGAGAGGAATAACCCACCTGGTGGCCCAGGTCTAAATCAGGCCCTGATTAGA
The DNA here is from genome assembly GCF_023373465.1 of Oncorhynchus keta. Lineage (NCBI taxonomy): Eukaryota > Metazoa > Chordata > Actinopteri > Salmoniformes > Salmonidae > Oncorhynchus > Oncorhynchus keta. The sequence goes on along the minus strand of NC_068424.1, from coordinate 428,616 downwards.
GAGGAATAACCCACCTGGTGTCCCAGGTCTAAATCAGTCCCTGATTAGAGGGGAATCACCCACCTGCTGTCCCAGGTCTAAATCAGTCCCTGATTAGAGGGGAATCACCCACCTGGTGGCCCAGGTCTAAACCAGTCCCTGATTAGAGGGGAATCACCCACCTGCTGTCCCAGGTTTAAATCAGGCCCTGATTAGAGAGGAATCACCCACCTGGTGTCCCAGGTCTAAATCAGGCCCTGATTAGAGAGGAATAACCCACCTGGTGTCCCAGGTCTATATCAGTCCCTGATGAGAGTTGAATCACCCACCTGGTGGCCCAGGTCTAAATCAGGCCCTGATTAGAGAGGAATAACCCACCTGGTGTCCCAGGTCTAAATCAGTCCCTGATTAGAGGGGAATCACCCACCTGGTGTCCCAGGTCTAAATCAGTTCCTGATTAGAGGGGAATCACCCACCTGCTGTCCCAGGTCTAAATCAGTCCCTGATTAGAGGGGAATCACCCACCTGGTGTCCCAGGTCTAAATCAGTTCCTGATTAGAGGGGAATCACCCACCTGCTGTCCCAGGTCTAAATCAGTTCCTGATTAGAGGGGAATCACCCACCTGGTGTCCCAGGTCTAAACCAGTCCCTGATTAGAGGGGAATCACCCACCTGGTGTCCCAGGTCTAAATCAGTCCCTGATTAGAGAGGGAATCACCCACCTGGTGTCCCAGGTCTAAATCAGGCCCTGATTAGAGAGGAATAACCCACCTGGTGGCCCAGGTCTAAATCAGGCCCTGATTAGAGAGGAATAACCCACCTGGTGTCCCAGGTCTAAATCAGTCCCTGATTAGAGGGGAATCACCCACCTGCTGTCCCAGGTCTAAATCAGTCCCTGATTAGAGGGGAATAACCCACCTGGTGTCCCAGGTCTAAATCAGTCCCTGATTAGAGGGGAATAACCCACCTGGTGTCCCAGGTCTAAATCAGTCCTTGATTAGAGGGGAATCACCCACCTGGTGGCCCAGGTCTAAATCAGGCCCTGATTAGAGGGGAATCGCCCACCTGCTGTCCCAGGTCTAAATCAGTCCCTGATTAGAGGGGAATCACCCACCAAGTGTCCCAATCAGTCCCTGACCCCACCTGGTGTCCCAGGTCTAAATCAGTCCCTGATTAGAGGGGAATCACCCCTGCTGTCCCAGGTCCTGGTTAGAGAGGGAATCCCAGGTCTAAATCAGTCCCTGATTAGAGAGGAAAATCAGTCCCTGATTAGAGGGGAATCACCCAAGTGTCCCAGGTCTAAATCAGTCCCTGATTAGAGGGGAATAACCCACCTGGTGTCCCAGGTCTAAATCAGTCCTTGATTAGAGGGGAATCACCCACCTGGTGGCCCAGGTCTAAATCAGGCCCTGATTAGAGGGGAATCGCCCACCTGCTGTCCCAGGTCTAAATCAGGCCCTGATTAGAGGGGAATAACCCACCTGGTGTCCCAGGTCTAAATCAGTCCCTGATTAGAGAGGAATCACCCACCTGGTGTCCTAGGTCTAAATCAGTCCCTGATTAGAGAGGAATCACCCACCAAGTGTCCCAGGTCTAAATCAGTCCCTGATTAGAGAGGAATCACCCACCAAGTGTCCCAGGTCTAAATCAGGCCCCTTTGCGTCCTGTTCCAGAGTTGAGGGATCTAGACGTTGAATTCAGTGTATAGCAGCATATATTGTATACTATACTATACTATATATAATATATTGTATACATATATTGTTACTGTCCCATAGATAACTACGTGTTCCTGGCCAAGTGCATCCAGGTGCTGAGACGGTCAGCCAGACTGGATGACGCCCTGGCTCTGTTTCAAGCCTGTGAGCACCACAACCACGGAGCTACCACTGAGCCTGGATACAACTACTGTAAAGGACTTTACTACTGGTGAGTGTCTATTACAACAACTACTGTAAAGACCTTTACTACTGGTCTTATATCCAAAAGTTGTAAGAAAAAATATATATATTTTTTTTAGGAAGAGGAATATGACACAGGTGACTTTTCTCTCTTCTACTTTTCATTCTATCTGTGTAGGGAATATCTCGTCTCTATCTGTATATTAAGTGTCTAGTCTCTATCTGTATATTAAGTGTCTAGTCTCTAGCTGTATAGAACTAGCTGTATAGTAAGTGTCTGGTCTCTAGCTCTATAGAACTAGCTGTATACTAAGTGTCTAGTCTCTAGCTCTATAGAACTAGCTGTATATTAAGTGTCTGGTCTCTAGCTCTATAGAACTAGCTGTATACTAAGTGTCTAGTCTCTAGCTTTATAAACTAGCTGTATATTAAGTGTCTGGTCTCTAGCTCTATAGAACTAGCTGTATACTAAGTGTCTAGTCTCTATCTGTATATTAAGTGTCTGGTCTCTAGCTGTATAGAGCCAGCTGTATATTAAGTGTCTCGTCTCTATCTGTATATTAAGTGTCTAGTCTCTAGCTTTATAAAACTAGCTGTATATTAAGTGTCTAGTCTCTATCTGTATATTAAGCGTCTGGTCTCTAGCTTTATAAAACTAGCTGTATATTAAGTGTCTAGTCTCTAGCTCTATAGAACTAGCTGTATATTAAGTGTCTAGTCTCTATCTGTATATTAAGTGTCTAGTCTCTAGCTTTATAAAACTAGCTGTATATTAAGTGTCTAGTCTCTATCTGTATATTAAGTGTCTAGTCTCTAGCTTTATAGAACTAGCTGTATATTAAGTGTCTAGTCTCTAGCTGTATAGAACTAGCTGTCTATTAAGTGTCTAGTCTCTAGCTGTATAGTAAGTGTAGTCTCTAGCTCTATAGAACTAGCTGTTTAGTGAGTGTCTAGTCTCTAGCTGTATAGAACTAGCTGTATATTAAGTGTCTAGTCTCTATCTGTATATTAAGTGTCTAGTCTCTAGCTCTATAGAACTAGCTGTATATTAAGTGTCTAGTCTCTATCTGTATATTAAGTGTCTAGTCTCTAGCTGTATAGGACTAGCTGTATATTAAGTGTCTAGTCTCTAGCTCTATAGAACCAGCTGTTTAGTGAGTGTCTAGTCTCTAGCTTTATAAAACTAGCTGTATATTAAGTGTCTAGTCTCTATCTGTATATTAAGTGTCTGGTCTCTAGCTCTATAGAACTAGCTGTATATTAAGTGTCTAGTCTCTATCTGTATATTAAGTGTCTAGTCTCTAGCTCTATAGAACTAGCTGTATATTAAGTGTCTAGTCTCTAGCTGTATAGAACTAGCTGTATATTAAGTGTCTAGTCTCTAGCTGTATAGTAAGTGTAGTCTCTAGCTCTATAGAACTAGCTGTATATTAAGTGTCTGGTCTCTAGCTGTATAGAACTAGCTGTTTAGTGAGTGTCTAGTCTCTAGGTCTATAGCATGTGTCTAGTCTCTAGCTGTATAGAACCACTGGCAGACAATAAGATATGGTTCAAAGATAACTAGAACTCTCCCCCCTCCAGGCATGTGTACAGGGTGAGTGAGGCTCTGTTTCATCTGAACAAGGCCCGGCGGGACAACGAGTGGGGAGATCAGGCTATGGAGCTCATGATCCGCATCTGTCTCAACCCAGACAACGAGGTCATCGGAGGGGAGGTGTTTGAGACACCCCAGGAGGAGTGGAGGTACGGCAGGGCTTCTAGGGGTACGGCAGGGCTTCTAGGGGTACGGCAGGGCTTCTAGGGGTACGGCAGGGGGTACTAGGGGTACAGCTGGGGGTACTAGTGGTACGGCAGGGGGTACTAGGGGTACTCCCTTCTAGGGAGGATCATGATATGCCTGTAGAAAGTATCCACACCCCTTGACTTTTAACACATTTTGTTGTGTTACTGATTCACTTTGAATTGGATTATTATTTTGTCACTGGCCTACACAAATTACTCCACAATACTAACCTAACTGACAGAGAGAAAAGAAGGAAGCCTGTACAGAATAAAAAATATTCCAAAACATTTCTTGTGTTTGCAACAAGGCAGTAAAGTCATACTGGACAAAATGTGGCAAAATTAACTTTTTCCCCTAAATACAAAGTGTTATGTCTGGAGCAAATCCAACACAACCCATTACTGAGTACCACTCTCCATATTTTCAAGCATAGTGGTGGCTGCATCATGTTATGGGTATGCTTGTAATTGTTAAGAACTGGGGAGTTTTCCAGGGTAAAAAATAAATGGAATTGAGGTAAACATGGGCAAAATCCTGCTTTCCATCAGACACTGGGAGATGAATTCACCTTTCAGCAGGGCAATAACCCAAATCTAAACTGGAGTTGCTTACCAAGATGACAGTGAATGTTCCTGAGTGGCCGAGTTACAGTTTGGACTTAAATCTACTTGAACATCTATGGCAAGACCTTAAAATGGCTGTCTATCCATAATCAACACATTTGACAGAGCTTGAATTATTTTTGACAACAATAATGGGGAAAATGGTGCACAATCCAGGTGTGCAAAGCTCTTAAGAGACTTAGCCAGAAAGACTCACAGCTGTAATAGCTCTTAGAGACTTACCCAGAAAGACTCACAGCTGTAATCGCTCTTAGAGACTTACCCAGAAAGACTCACAGCTGTAATAGCTCTTAGAGACTTACCCAGAAAGACTCACAGCTGTAATAGCTCTTAGAGACTTACCCAGAAAGACTCACAGCTGTAATAGCTCTTAGAGACTTACCCAGAAAGACTCACAGCTGTAATAGCTCTTAGAGACTTACCCAGAAAGACTCACAGCTGTAATAGCTCTTAGAGACTTACCCAGAAAGACTCACAGCTGTAATAGCTCTTAGAGACTTACCCAGAAAGACTCACAGCTGTAATAGCTCTTAGAGACTTACCCAGAAAGACTCACAGCTGTAATAGCTCTTAGAGACTTACCCAGAAAGACTCACAGCTGTAATAGCTCTTAGAGACTTACCCAGAAAGACTCACAGCTGTAATAGCTCTTAGAGACTTACCCAGAAAGACTCACAGCTGTAATAGCTCTTAGAGACTTACCCAGAAAGACTCACAGCTGTAATAGCTCTTAGAGACTTACCCAGAAAGACTCACAGCTGTAATAGCTCTTAGAGACTTACCCAGAAAGACTCACAGCTGTAATAGCTCTTAGAGACTTACCCAGAAAGACTCACAGCTGTAATAGCTCTTAGAGACTTACCCAGAAAGACTCACAGCTGTAATAGCTCTTAGAGACTTACCCAGAAAGACTCACAGCTGTAATAGCTCTTAGAGACTTACCCAGAAAGACTCACAGCTGTAATAGCTCTTAGAGACTTACCCAGAAAGACTCACAACTGTAATAGCTCTTAGAGACTTACCCAGAAAGACTCACAGCTGTAATAGCTCTTAGAGACTTACCCAGAAAGACTCACAGCTGTAATAGCTCTTAGAGACTTACCCAGAAAGACTCACAACTCTAATAGCTCTTAGAGACTTACCCAGAAAGACTCACAGCTGTAATAGCTCTTAGAGACTTACCCAGAAAGACTCACAGCTGTAATAGCTCTTAGAGACTTACCCAGAAAGACTCACAGCTGTAATAGCTCTTAGAGACTTACCCAGAAAGACTCACAGCTGTAATAGCTCTTAGAGACTTACCCAGAAAGACTCACAACTGTAATAGCACTTAGAGACTTACCCAGAAAGACTCACAGCTGTAATAGCTCTTAGAGACTTACCCAGAAGGACTCACAACTGTAATAGCTCTTAGAGACTTACCCAGAAAGACTCACAGCTGTAATAGCTCTTAGAGACTTACCCAGAAAGACTCACAGCTGTAATAGCTCTTAGAGACTTACCCAGAAAGACTCACAGCTGTAATAGCTCTTAGAGACTTACCCAGAAAGACTCACAGCTGTAATAGCTCTTAGAGACTTACCCAGAAAGACTCACAGCTGTAATAGCTCTTAGAGACTTACCCAGAAAGACTCACAGCTGTAATAGCTCTTAGAGACTTACCCAGAAAGACTCACAGCTGTAATAGCTCTTAGAGACTTACCCAGAAAGACTCACAGCTGTAATAGCTCTTAGAGACTTACCCAGAAAGACTCACAGCTGTAATATCTCTTAGAGACTTACCCAGAAAGACTCACAGCTGTAATAGCTCTTAGAGACTTACCCAGAAAGACTCACAGCTGTAATAGCTCTTAGAGACTTAGAAAGACCCAGAAAGACTCACAGCTGTAATAGCTCTTAGAGACTTACCCAGAAAGACTCACAGCTGTAATAGCTCTTAGAGACTTACCCAGAAAGACTCACAGCTGTAATAGCTCTTAGAGACTTACCCAGAAAGACTCACAGCTGTAATAGCTCTTAGAGACTTACCCAGAAAGACTCACAGCTGTAATAGCTCTTAGAGACTTACCCAGAAAGACTCACAGCTGTAATAGCTCTTAGAGACTTACCCAGAAAGACTCACAGCTGTAATAGCTCTTAGAGACTTACCCAGAAAGACTCACAGCTGTAATAGCTCTTAGAGACTTACCCAGAAAGACTCACAGCTGTAATAGCTCTTAGAGACTTACCCAGAAAGACTCACAGCTGTAATAGCTCTTAGAGACTTACCCAGAAAGACTCACAGCTGTAATCGCTCTTAGAGACTTACCCAGAAAGACTCACAGCTGTAATAGCTCTTAGAGACTCACCCAGAAAGACTCACAGCTGTAATCACTCTTAGAGACTTACCCAGAAAGACTCACAGCTGTAATAGCTCTTAGAGACTTACCCAGAAAGACTCACAACTCTAATCACGGCCAAAGATGATTCTAACATGTTTCAGGGGTATAAGTACTATTATATACTATTATATATTACTATTATATATGTAAATTAGATATTTCTGTATTTCATTTTCAATCAATTTTCAAACATTTCTAAAAACATGAATGGCCAAGAAAAACTTCTAAAAACATGTTTTCACTTTCTCAATATAAGTTATTGTGTGTAGACGGGTGAGAAAAAAAACCCATATTTAATCCATTTTGAACTCAGGCTGTAACACAACAACATGTAGTCAAGGAGTATTTCTGAAGGAACCACACATGAATGCTGGCACTAAGACCTCACTCAATGAGCTGTATACGGCCATAAGCAAACAGGAAAACCCCGAGTGGCCGGGGACTTTAATGGGGGGGGAACTCTCATCCGTTTTACCTAATTTCTACCAGCATGTTAAATGTGCAACCAGAGTAGAACAACTCTAGATCACCTTTACTCCACACACAGAGATGAGTACAAAGCTCTCCCCCCACCCTCCATTTGGCAAATCTGACCATAATTCTACCCACCTGATTCCTGCTTACAAGCAAAAAATAAATCAGGAAGCACCAGAGACTCGGCCTATAAAAAAAGTGGTCAGATGAAGCAGATGCTAAACTACAGGACTGTTTTTCTAGCACAGACTGGAATATGTTCTGGGATTCATCCAATGACATTGAGGAATACACCACATCAGTCATTGGCTTCATCAATAAGTGCGTCAATGACATCGTCCCCACAGTGACTGTACGTACATACCCCAACCAGAAACCATGGATTACAGGCAACATCCACACTGAGCTAAAGGGCAGAGCTTCAAGGAGCAGGACTCTAACCCAGACGCTTTTAAGAAATCCCGCTACACCCTCAGACGAACCATCAAACAGGCAAAGCGCCAATACAGGACTAAGATTGAATCGTACTGCATCGGCTCCGACGCTCGTCAGATGTGGCAGGGCCTGCAAACTATTACAGACTACAAAAGGGAAGCACTGCCACGAGCTGCCCAGTGACAGAAGCCTACCAGACGAGCTAAATCACTTCTATGCTCACTTCGAGGCAAGCAACACTGAGGCATGCATGAGAGCAGTAGCTGTTCTGGACGACTGGGTGATCATACTCTCCGCAGCCGACATGAGTAAGACCTTTTAAACAGGTCAATTCACAAGGCCGCAGGGCCAGACGGATCACCAGGACCTGTACTCCAAGCATTCGCTGACCAACTATCAAGTGTCTTCACTGATAGTTTCAACCTCTTACTGTCTGAGTCTGTAATACCAACATGTTTCAAGCAGACCACCATAGTCCCTGTGCCCAATAACACTAACGGAATCCTGCCTAAATGACTAGCGACCGGTAGCACTCACGTCTGTAGCCATGAAGTGCTTTGAAAGGCTGGTCATGGCTCACATCAACACCATCATCCCAGAAACCCTAGACCCACTCCAATTTGCATACCGTCCCAACAGATCCACAGATGAAGCAATCTCTATTGCACTCCACACTGCCCTTTCCCACCTGGACAAAAGGAACACCTATGTGAGAATGCTATTCATTGACTACAGCTCAGCGTTCAACACCATAGTGCCCTCAAAGCTCATCACTAAGCTAAGAAGGACCCTGGGACTCAACACCTCCCTCTGCAACTGGATCCTGGACTTCCTGACGGGCCGCCCCCAGGTGATAGGTAACAACACATCCGCCATGCTGATCGCCACCACAGGGGCCCCTCAGGGATGCGTGCTCAGTCCCGTCCTGTACTCCCTGTTCCCCCATGACTGCATGGCCAGGCACGACTCCAACATTAAGTTTGCAGATGACACAACAGTGGTACGTACACCTGATCACCAACATCGACGAGACCACATATAGGAAGGAGGTCAGAGACCTGGCAGTGTGGTGCCAGGACAACCTCTCCCTCAACGTGATCAAGACTCAGGAGATGATTAGGGACTACAGGAAAAGGAGGACCGAGCACGCCCCCATTCTCATCGACGGGGCTGTAGTGGAGCAGATTGAGAGCTTCAAGTTGCTTGGTGTCCACATCACCAACAAACTAACATGGTCCAAACACACCAAGACAGTTGTGAAGAGGGCACGACAAAACCTATTCCCCCTCAGGACACTGAAAAGATTTGGCATGGGTCCTCAGATCCTCAATAGGTTCTACAGCTGCACCATCGAGAGCATCCTGACTGGTTGCATCACTGCCTGGTATGGCCTCCGCCCACAATGCACTACAGAAGGTAGTGCGTACCACCCAGTACATCACTGGGGCCAAGCTTCCTGCCATCCAGGACCTCTATACCAGGTGGTGGTGTGTACAGCCTGCACATTGACTCTGTACCGGTACCCCCTGTATATAGCCTCCACATTGACTCTGTACCGGTACCCCCTGTATATAGCCTCCACATTGACTCTGTACCGGTACCCCCTGTATATAGCCTCCACATTGACTCTGTACCGGTACCCCCTGTATATAGCCTCCACATTGACTCTGTACCGGTACCCCCTGTATATAGCCTCCATATTGACTCTGTACCGTAATACCCTGTATATAGCCTCCACATTGACTCTGTACCGGTACCCTCTGTATATAGCCTCCACATTGACTCTGTACCGGTACCCCCTGTATATAACCTCCACATTGACTCTGTACCGGTACCCCCTGTATATAGCCTCCACATTGACTCTGTACCGGTACCCCCTGTATATAGCCTCCACATTGACTCTGTACCGTAACACCCTGTATATAGCCTCCACATTGACTCTGTACCGGTACCCCATATAAATAGCCCATTTGACTCTGTTTACCCCCTGTATATAGCCTCCACATTGACTCTGTACCGGTACCCCCTGTATATAGCCTCCACATTGACTCTGTGCCGGAACCCCTGTATATAGCCTCCACATTGACTCTGTAGGTACCCCTGTATATAGCCTCCACATTGACTCTGTACCGTAAAACCCTGTATATAGCCTCCACATTGACTCTGGCCGTAATACCCTGTATATAGCCTCCACATTGACTCTGTTGCATGTGTATTTAGCCTCCACATTGACTCTGTACCGTAATACCCTGTATATAGCCTCCACATTGACTCTGTACCGTAATACCCTGTATATAGCCTCCACATTGACTCTGTACCCCGGTGTTTTTCTGAATCAAACGCAACAAATACATTGACATTTTGGATATATATCGATGGAATTAATCGAACAAAAGGACCATTTGTGATGTTTATGGGACATATTGGAATGCCAACAGAAGAAGCTCGTCAAAGGTAAGGCATTAATTATATTTTTATTTCTGCGTTTTGTGCCGCGCCTGCAGGGTTGAAATATGGTTTCTCTCTTTGTTTACGGAGGTGCTATCCTCAGATAATAGCATCGTTTGCTTTCGCGGAAAAGCCTTTTTGAAATCTGACATGTTGGCTGGATTCACAACGAGTGTAGCTTTAATTTGCTATTTTGCATGTGTGATTTAATGAAAGTTGGATTTTTCTAGAAATGTATTTGAATTTGGCGCTCTGCATTTCCCCTGGCTTTTGCGACGCTAGTGTCCCACATATCCCAGAGAGGTTAATGGCTTGTCAGTCAGCATTTCACTGTAATGTCTACACCTGTCGTATTCGGCGCATGTGACAAATAACATTTGAGTTGATGTTGTGGACAGTCTGGGACAGAGGACATTAGGATGTACTGTATACAGACTCCAGTATTTTGTCTCCAATGTGGACAGTCTGGGATAGAGGACATTATGATGTACTGCATACAGACTCCAGTATTTTGTCTCTAATGTGGACAGTCTGGGACAGAGGACATTATGATGTACTGTATACAGACTCCAGTATTTTGTCTCCAATGTGGACAGTCTGGGATAGAGGACATTATGATGTACTGTATACAGACTCCAGTATTTTGTCTCCAATGTGGACAGTCTGGGATAGAGGACATTATGATGTACTGTATACAGACTCCAGTATTTTGTCTCCTATGTGGACAGTCTGGGACAGAGGACATTATGATGTACTGTATACAGACTCCAGTATTTTGTCTCCTATGTGGACAGTCTGGGACAGAGGACATTATGATGTACTGTATACAGACTCCAGTATTTTGTCTCCTATGTGGACAGTCTGGGACAGAGGACATTATGATGTACTGTATACAGACTCCAGTATTTTGTCTCCTATGTGGACAGTCTGGGACAGAGGACATTATGATGTACTGTATACAGACTCCAGTATTTTGTCTCCAATGTGGACAGTCTGGGACAGAGGACATTATGATGTACTGTATACAGACTCCAGTATTTTGTCTCCAATGTGGACAGTCTGGGACAGAGGACATTAGGATGTACTGTATACAGACTCCAGTATTTTGTCTCCAATGTGGACAGTCTGGGATAGAGGACATTAGGATGTACTGTATACAGACTCCAGTATTTTGTCTCCAATGTGGACAGTCTGGGACAGAGGACATTAGGATGTACTGTATACAGACTCCAGTATTTTGTCTCCAATGTGGACAGTCTGGGACAGAGGACATTAGGATGTACTGTATACAGACTCCAGTATTTTGTCTCCAATGTGGACAGTCTGGGACAGAGGACATTATGATGTACTGTATACAGACTCCAGTATTTTGTCTCCAATGTGGACAGTCTGGGACAGAGGACATTATGATGTACTGTATACAGACTCCAGTATTTTGTCTCCAATGTGGACAGTCTGGGACAGAGGACATTATGATGTACTGTATACAGACTCCAGTATTTTGTCTCCAATGTGGACAGTCTGGGATAGAGGACATTATGATGTACTGTATACAGACTCCAGTATTTTGTCTCCAATGTGGACAGTCTGGGATAGAGGACATTATGATGTACTGTATACAGACTCCAGTATTTTGTCTCCAATGTGGACAGTCTGGGATAGAGGACATTATGATGTACTGTATACAGACTCCAGTATTTTGTCTCCAATGTGGACAGTCTGGGATAGAGGACATTAGGATGTACTGTATACAGACTCCAGTATTTTGTCTCCTATGTGGACAGTCTGGGACAGAGGACATTATGATGTACTGTATACAGACTCCAGTATTTTGTCTCCAATGTGGACAGTCTGGGATAGAGGACATTATGATGTACTGTATACAGACTCCAGTATTTTGTCTCCAATGTGGACAGTCTGGGATAGAGGACATTATGATGTACTGTATACAGACTCCAGTATTTTGTCTCCAATGTGGACAGTCTGGGATAGAGGACATTATGATGTACTGTATACAGACTCCAGTATTTTGTCTCCTATGTGGACAGTCTGGGACAGAGGACATTATGATGTACTGTATACAGACTCCAGTATTTTGTCTCCTATGTGGACAGTCTGGGATAGAGGACATTATGATGTACTGTATACAGACTCCAGTATTTTGTCTCCTATGTGGACAGTCTGGGATAGAGGACATTATGATGTACTGTATACAGACTCCAGTATTTTGTCTCCTATGTGGACAGTCTGGGATAGAGGACATTATGATGTACTGTATACAGACTCCAGTATTTTGTCTCCTATGTGGACAGTCTGGGACAGAGGACATTATGATGTACTGTATACAGACTCCAGTATTTTGTCTCCAATGTGGACAGTCTGGGACAGAGGACATTATGATGTACTGTATACAGACTCCAGTATTTTGTCTCCAATGTGGACAGTCTGGGACAGAGGACATTATGATGTACTGTATACAGACTCCAGTATTTTGTCTCCAATGTGGACAGTCTGGGACAGAGGACATTATGATGTACTGTATACAGACTCCAGTATTTTGTCTCCAATGTGGACAGTCTGGGACAGAGGACATTATGATGTACTGTATACAGACTCCAGTATTTTGTCTCCAATGTGGACAGTCTGGGACAGAGGACATTATGATGTACTGTATACAGACTCCAGTATTTTGTCTCCAATGTGGACAGTCTGGGATAGAGGACATTATGATGTACTGTATACAGACTCCAGTATTTTGTCTCCAATGTGGACAGTCTGGGATAGAGGACATTATGATGTACTGTATACAGACTCCAGTATTTTGTCTCCTATGTGGACATTCTGGGACAGAGGACATTATGATGTACTGTATACAGACTCCAGTATTTTGTCTCCTATGTGGACAGTCTGGGATAGAGGACATTATGATGTACTGTATACAGACTCCAGTATTTTGTCTCCAATGTGGACAGTCTGGGATAGAGGACATTATGATGTACTGTATACAGACTCCAGTATTTTGTCTCATAATATATATAAATATAATAATAATATATAATAATAATATATAATAATATATAATATGGTCTCCAATGTGGACAGTCTGGGATAGAGGACATTATGATGTACTGTATAGAGGACATTATGATGTATACATCCTATACCATGTTGCCTAGTTTGATTGTTCCTGATTGAGATACTTCAGCTATTTATAATATAATACATGATATAAAATGTTTAAGTCTGTTCTCGTCTCTGATTGGTCAGTATGAGCCAGCTGGGCGGGGCTGAGCACAGGGAGCAGGTGGGCGTGGCCACGGCTCAGAACCTGGTGAAGGAGTTCCGCCCACGTCATGGGTCATCAGGAGGTCAGCGGTCAGACAGAATCACCTTGCTGGTCAACCTCTGCCTCATGGCCACCAGAGACCCAAAACACATCCAGAGAGCCCTGCAGGCCTTCACTGAGCTGGCCTCTACTCAGGTAGGACCCCCTTCACTGAGCTGACCTCTACTCAGGTAGGACCCCCTTCACTGAGCTGGCCTCTACTCAGGTAGGACCCCCTTCACTGAGCTGGCCTCTACTCAGGTAGGACCCCCTTCACTGAGCTGGACTCTACTCAGGTAGGACCCCCTTCACTGAGCTGGCCTCTACTCAGGTAGGACCCCCTTCACTGAGCTGGCCTCTACTCAGGTAGGACCCCCTTCACTGAGCTGGCCTCTACTCAGGTAGGACCCCCTTCACTGAGCTGGCCTCTACTCAGGTAGGACCCCCTTCACTGAGCTGGCCTCTACTCAGGTAGGACCCCCTTCACTGAGCTGGCCTCTACTCAGGTAGGACCCCCTTCACTGAGCTGGACTCTACTCAGGTAAGACCCCCTTCACTGAGCTGGCCTCTACTCAGGTAGGACCCCCTTCACTGAGCTGGCCTCTACTCAGGTAGGACCCCCTTCACTGAGCTGGCCTCTACTCAGGTAGGACCCCCTTCACTGAGCTGGCCTCTACTCAGGTAGGACCCCCTTCACTGAGCTGGTCTCTACTCAGGTAGGATCCCCTTCACTGAGCTGTTCTCTACTCAGGTAGGACCCCCTTCACTGAGCTGGTCTCTACTCAGGTAGGATCCCCTTCACTGAGCTGGCCTCTACTCAGGTAGGACCCCCTTCACTGAGCTGGTCTCTACTCAGGTAGGACCCCCTTCACTGAGCTGGCCTCTACTCAGGTAGGACCCCCTTCACTGAGCTGGACTCTACTCAGGTAGGACCCCCTTCACTGAGCTGGACTCTACTCGGGTAGGACCCCCTTCACTGAGCTGGACTCTACTCAGGTAGGACCCCCTTCACTGAGCTGGCCTCTACTCAGGTAGGACCCCCTTCACTGAGCTGGTCTCTACTCAGGTAGGGTTTCCTCTTTCTCCTCCCCCTCCTTCACCTCCTCCTCCTGTACCTTCACCACCTCCTTCTCCTGTACCTTCTTCTCCTCAGGTGAACAACGTTCCCTACTTGCTGGCGATGGGCCAGGCCTTCATGCTACTAAAACAAACTCCTCGGGCCAGGAACCAGCTCAAGAGGCTCACCAAGGTAGACTTTTTTTACTAGGACTCTTGTAGATTTACATGTTGGTCCTGTAGTTTAGCAGACACTCAGAAACAGTCAGAGGAGAGGGCCTAGAACCGACCCCTGGAGGACTCTAGAGGGCCTAGAACAGAGCACCTGGAGGACTCCAGAGGGCCCCTTCACTGAGCTGGACCTACTCGAGCACCTGAGCTGGACTCCAGAGGTAGAACAGAGCCCCTGGAGGACTCCAGGGGCCTAGAACCCCCACTGGCTGGACTCCAGAGGGCCTAGGACCCCTTTCAGGGCTGAACCTAGCCCTGGAGGACTCTAGAGGTAGGGTTTCCCTCTTTCTCCTCCAGAGGACCTTCAGAGCCCCTCCTCCTGAGGACCTTCACCAGAGCCCCTGGAGGACTTCCAGAGGACCTGAACAGAGCCCCTGGAGGACTCCAGAGGACCTGAACAGAGCCAGGACTTCAGAGGACTAAAACAGAGCACCTGGAGGACTCCAGAGGCCAGAACCAGCCCTGGAGGACTCCAGAGGGCCTTTTTTACAGAGCACCTGGAGGACTCCAGAGGCCTAGAACAGAGCACCTGGAACAGTCAGAGAGGGCCTAGAACAGAGCACCTGAGGACTCCAGAGGGCCTGGAGGACTCCAGAGGGCCTAGAACAGAGCCCCTGGAGGACTCCAGAGGGCCTAGAACAGAGCCCTGGAGGACTCCAGAGGACCTAGAACAGAGCCCTGGAGGACTCCAGAGGACCTAGAACAGAGCCCCTGGAGGACTCCAGAGGACCTAGAACAGAGCCCCTGGAGGACTCCAGAGGACCTAGAACAGAGCCCTGGAGGACTCCAGAGGGCCTAGAACAGAGCCCTGGAGGACTCCAGAGGGCCTAGAACAGAGCCCTGGAGGACTCCAGTATTATATATGGTTATTGTACAGGTGGAGTGGAGCTGGGAGCTGTCAGAGGACCTGGAGACAGCCTGGTTGCTGCTGGCTGATGTTTACATCAAGTCTGGGAAGTATGATATCGCCTGTGATCTACTGCAACGTTGTATTAAATACAACCAGGTACACACACACACACACACACACACACACACACACACACACACACACACACACACACACACACACACACACACACACACACACACACACACACACACAGAGACAGTGACAGATGGACGGACGGAGACACACACAGGCAGCCAGCAGAGTCTGAGGTGTCAGTGTAGGATGAGCTGTATGCTATTAGTGTGTAGTGTGTATTAGTGTAAATGCGAGTGTGTATTAGTGCAGACAGTAGTGTTGATTTGTGTAGACAGTAGTGTGTATTCGTGTGTATTAGTGTAGTGTGTAAACATAGTGTAGACGGAAGTGTGTATTAGTGGTAGACAGTATTGCATATTAGAAAGTGGAAAAAATGCATAAAAGACATGGAAGGTAGTGTTTTTTTTTTGTAGACAGTAGTTTGTATTACTGTAATAATGAAAAATAATAATAATATGCCATTTGCAGACTTGTTACGATCGTTGCGATTTAAGTCATGTGTGCATACATTCTACGTATTGGCCAAAATGTCGAACCCAAACGGAGTAAAGTGATAAGGTAGTGTAGAATTTTCAGTGGACCAGTAGTTTGTTTACAGAGATGCAGAAAACCTAGTGTGCTTGGTGTGTTTAGTGTATTGAAGTAGTGTGTAATATTGTAGACAGTAGGGTGTATCATGTGTACAGTAAAAATATGATTGCGTGTGTACAGTAGTGAGATAAGTGTAGACAGTAGTGTGTATTGAGTGAAACAGCAGTCAACTTTATCCAGAGCCGAGAAGTCAGTGTGTATTAGTGTAAAAGCCAGCTACCTAATGTGCTATTAAATAGCATTAGTAGTGTGTATTAGTGTGACTTTGTTAAACGATGCATGATGAAGGCGGCTGTAGTGTGTATGTGTAGACAGTAGTGTTATTAGTGTGACGAGGAATACTGTGTATTAGGATTAGAACTAGTGTGTATTTAGTGTCAGACAGTAGTGTGTATTAGTGCATGTTCAGTAGTGTGTATTAGTGTAGACAGTAGTGTGATTATCACAGTGTACAGTGGCCATATTAGTGTAGACAGTAGTGTGAGATTGACTGTTACAGTAGTGTTTCTTAGTTGGTGCAGATAGTGTTTATTAGTGTGTACAGTAGTGTGTATTAGTGTGGACAGAGTGTGTATTAGTGTAGACAGTAGTGTTTATTAGTGTGTACAGTAGTGTGTATTGGTGTGTACAGGTGTGTATTAGTGTACAAAGTTCAAAGACAAAGTACAAGCCCTTAATGGAGTGAGATCGTTTCTGGACATTTCACTGTATTTTGCACCAGGAGGCATTGTGTTGCAGTAGTGTGAAAATGGACCACGACAGGAGTGGTTATTAGTGTGTACAGTAGTGTGTATTAGTGTGAACAGTAGTTTGACAAACTTCTCAGACAGTAGTGTTTATTAGTGTGTACACTGAAGTGAGATGGTTAGACAGTAGTGCATTTATTTGATCTAGACAGTAGTGGACATTCATGGAGAAAAAGGAAAACCGTGTTGTATTAGTCTCAGGAATGGCTAGTGTGTATTCTTGGTTGACAGTAGTGTGTATTAACAATGTGAACAAAATGTAGTGTGTATTAGTGTCAGACAGTTTTGTGACAACATAGTGCATTTACAGTTGTGCTGATTTGTGGGAGATGTAGTGTGTATTAGTGTAGACCCTGCTCATTTCCCTGTCTGAGAGATGTGTGTGTGATTGGTGATACAGTAGTGTGTATTAGTGTAGACAGTGAGCGGACATGAAACAAAAAGACAAAATTTCAGTACTGTTTTGAGAAACGTTTTCAGGTATTTGTGAACTTGAGACAGTAGTTTTCAGTGTTTCAGTAGTGTGTATTAGTTAACAGTAGTGTGTATTGGTGTGTTCAGTAGTGATATTAGTGTGACAGTAGTGATTTGAAGTGTGTACAAATGTGTATTAGGTCTGGACAGAGTTTATCAGTATCTAGACAGTAGTGTGTATTAGCCCTGGCTGCTAAAAGTTTGTGTGTTTGGGACAGTACCTTTGTGAACAAATGTTCTCAGTGATGAATATCAATAAAACAAAAGTGCGTAAGTGCTCAGAAACAGTAGTGTTTAATGACATTGTGTATTAGTGACAGCTAGTGTGTACATGACACCTGGTGTTTATTAGTGTGTACAGGCCAAAAGTGCCAAGTTTCAGGTGTAAATACAAGTAGTGTAGACTAACACCTTTAAAATGCTGACTTAGTGTGTTTGCATTGAAAGAATACAGCTCTGTGAAGTGAATTAGTGTGGTGAGTTGTGTATTAGTGTAGCAGTAGTGTGTATTTAATGTTAGTCAGCAGCTTCAAAACAAAAGACAGTGTGTGGATTACTGTTCATACAACTATGTTTTTCAGTATGTATTGTATGTGTATGTATGTTTCAGTAGTGAAGTATTAGATTTACAGGACAGTAGTTTTTCATTACACATTTAAAATCACTCTCCTTAGTTTGTAAGGTGTACGTAGGTTACATTTAGATTTTATATGCGTATGTGTAAGTGGTTTAACAAGTGTCCTTTCTTTAAAAGTCTATTTAATCTTAAAGTGCATTAGTGTGTATTTTGTCAGTACCAAGTGTGTAAGTTTTGTGCCTTTGTACAATCAGTGGGATTAGTTGCAATGCATATTTGTGAATGATAAAAGTAGTTGCACATTTGTCTAAGGAAATATGAGGTGTTTCATGAAATGTTTTGTAAAAGGATAGTTCATTAAATTTCAATATTTTCCTAATGTTCTGTGTGTTTACACCAAAACAAAGGAAAGACATGATAGTTTGTTATTTATAGTATGGTATAATTTTAATGACAGTAGTGTGTATTGACATCTCCCTAGGCAGTATGTGTATTAGTGCGAAAGTAGTTTGACATTACACTGTAGACAGTAGTGTGTATTAGTGTAGACAGTAGTGTGTATTAGTGTAGACAGTAGTTTGTATTAGTGTAGACAGTAGTGTGTATTAGTGTAGACAGTAGTGTGTATTGGTGTGTACTGTAGTGTGTATTAGTGTAGACAGTAGTGTGTATTCGTGTGTACAGTAGTGTGTATTAGTGTAGACAGTAGTGTGTATTAGTGTAGACAGTAGTGTGTATTAGTGTAGACAGTAGTGTGTGTTAGTGTGTACAGTAGTGTGTATTAGTGTGTACAGTAGTGTGTATTAGTGTAGACAGTAGTGTGTATTAGTGTAGACAGTAGTGTGTATTAGTGTAGACAGTAGTGTGTATTAGTGTAGACAGTAGTGTGTATTAGTGTAGACAGTAGTGTGTATTAGTGTAGACAGTAGTGTGTATTAGTGTGTACAGTAGTGTGTATTGGTGTGTACAGTAGTGTGTATTAGTGTAGACAGTAGTGTGTATTAGTGTAGACAGTAGTGTGTATTAGTGTAGACAGTAGTGTAGTAGTGAGTATGTAATGTATGTGTTTGTAGTCGTGCAGCAGAGCGTATGAGTACATGGGCTACATCAGGGAGAAGGAGCATTCGTACCATGATGCGTCAGTGTTCTACGATCACGCCTGGCTCTACACTAACAGAGTCAACCCCAGCGTGGGTGAGTCTGTGGACACCCTTTAAGATGCATTTTCTCACTTTTTGGGCGACCCGACCAAATTCACAATGACATTTATGTCATAGATTTGTCATTCACATTGAAAGCCATTCTAATAATCTGTAGATATGTTCTATGTGTTATAGATCTGTCATTCTCATTGAAAGCCAGTCTAATAATCTGTAGATATGTTCTATGTGTTATAGATCTGTCATTCTCATTGAAAGCCATTCTAATAATCTGTAGATATGTTCTATGTGTTATAGATCTGTCATTCTCATTGAAAGCCAGTCTAATAATCCGTAGATCTGTTCTATGTGTTATAGATCTGTCATTCTCATTGAAAGCCATTCTAATAATCCGTAGATATGTTCTATGTGTTATAGATCTGTCATTCTCATTGAAAGCCATTCTAATAATCTGTAGATATGTTTGTTCTATGTGTGCTATTTCTATGCTTCCCATTCTTAAATTTCGTTTTGTATCTATTACTTTCAGTTTTGTACATCAGCTGAAAATACATTATTTTTGGTTATGGAACATGTGTTTTACAGCAGTTTAGATGATTATCTGGACTATACTTCCTTGCTTTGTCACAAACTGAAATTAGGTGAACTATTATCATTTTTGCAACCAGGAAATGTAGAAGTGATGTATAAGCATAGTGCACCTTTTTAAAGGTTTAAGGTCTGTAATGTTAATGGTCGTGTCCCTTCTGCTTCCTCCTGTTCAGGTTTCAGACTGGCCTTCAACTACCTGAAGTTCAAGCAGTACAACGAGACCATAGAGGTTTGTCACAAGGTCTGTACCGTGGATAATATTACTACTGTAGCCTGGTCCCAGATCTGCAAGACAGCACTAACAGATCTGGTACCAGGCTATCACTACTGGAAATATTGGAAAGGACTTAGTGTAGTTTAGTTTAGAGGATGAGGATGATTAAGGATCAGTGTAGTGAGAGAGTGTTTTACCTGACCTGCCTGCTCCCCCTCAGGTCCTCACAGAGCACCCAGACTACCCTCTGATACAGACAGAGATCCTAGAGAGAGCCCGCGCTGCTCTTCGACCCTGAACCTCAGCCTGGGATTAACCCTCCATGTCTCTGACCACTAGTGACCTGAAACGTATCGACATGGCATAATGCCCCCTGCTCCAAGGAACTATGGGGAACTTTGTCTTTATCAAATCAAGTGCTTTGTTCTAGATATACTGTTCTGCACTTGAAATATGCAAATACTATGCTACTTTTATTTATGTTTTTTTTGCCTGTGGAATTTTAAAACATTTAAACATGTTCTGTAATGTAAAATTCTCTGTTTGAGTGTTTATACAGTGCTTTAGGAAAGTATTCAGACCCCTTGACTTGTTCCACATTTTGTTACGTTTCAGCCTTATTTCAAAATTAATTCAATTGTTTGGGTTTTTTTCATCATCAATCTACACACAATATCCCATAACGAAAAAGCAAAAACAGATTTTTAGAAATGTTTGCATAAAATAAACATTTACAGAATTATTCAGACTCAGTACTTTCTTGAAGCAACTTTATCAGAGTTTACAGCCTCCAGTCTTCTTGGGTATGATGCTACAAGCTTGGCACACCTGTATTTGGGGAGTTTCTCCCATTCTTCTCTGCAGATCCTCTCAAGCTCTGTCAGGTTGGATGAGGAGCGTTTGCTGCATAGCTATTTTCAGGTCTCTCCAGAGATGTTTGATCAGGTTCAGAGACTTTTCATAGAGCCACTCCTGCGTTAACTTGGCTGTGGGCTTAGGGTCGTTGTCCTGTTGCTTAAAAACATCCCCTCACCATGATGCTGCCACCACCATGCTTCACTGTAGGGATGGTGCCAGGTTTCCTCCAGACGTGACACTTGGCATTCAGGCCAAAGAGTGCAATCTTGGTTTCGTCAGACCAGAGAATATTGTTTGTCATTGTCTGAGAGTCCTTTAGGTGCCTTTTGGCAAACTCCAAGCGTGCTGTCATGTGCCTTTTACTGAGGAGTGGCTTCCATCTGGCCACTCTACCATAAAGGCCTGATTGGTGGAGTGCTGCAGAGATGGTTGTCCTTCTGGAAGGTTCTCCCATCTCCACAGAGGAGCTCTGTCAGATTCTTGGTCATCTCCCTGACCAAGGCCCTTCTCCCCCGAGTGCTTAGTTTGGCGGCCAGCTCAAAGAAGAATCTTGGTGGTTCCAAACTTCTTCCATTTCAGAATGATGGAGGCCACTGTGTTCTTGGGGACCTTCAATGCTGCAGAAATGTTTTGGTACCCTTTCCCAGATCTGTGCCTCGACACAATCCTGTCTTGGAGCTCTACGAACAATTCCTTCGACCTCACGGCTTGGTTTTTGCTCTGACATGCAATGGGAACTGTGGAACCTTTATATAGACAGGTGTGTGCCTTTCCAAATCATGTCCAGTCAATTTAATTTTCTACAGGTGGACTCTAAGCTGTCGTATCACCTCAAGGACGATCAATGGAAACAGGAAGCACCTGAGCTCACTTTCGAGTCTCATAGCAAATGGACTGAATACTTATGTAAATACGTTTTTTTAATTTTTAATAAAATTGCAAACATTTAAAAAAAAAAAACTATTTTGACTGTCGTTATGGGGTATTGTATGTAGATTGATGAGGAGAATTATAATTATTATAATACGGCTGTAATGAAACAAAATGTGGAAAAGGGCAAGGGGTCTGGATACTTTCCAAAGGCTGAACCACTTGCACACTTTGGAAACATATATTTAGTTCAGATAAGTATGTATAAGTATATTTATTGGGTTCTTTAAAGGCCTTATGATTGCATTCATATCAGAATAAATCTTTTAAATAATAAAGAATGGATTCTAAAAGTGTGTCGATCGCCAAAGGGTTTGCAGGCTGTGCTTCAGTGGTCCTATGCTGTTTATCAGACTGATATTTAACCGTGGTATTGATTCAGTGTTGTGGTTCTGACCGTGTGTGTGTGTGTGTGTCTCAGGGGTGATGTCCCCTACGGCAGGCTGACGGTGGCGGTGGGAGGACATGATGCTATAGGCACAACACGTGGACGTGGCTTGAAACGCATTCCTCAACACTATGGGCCCATACTTGCAAAGATAAGCAACCATTTAAAATGTGGAAACGGTTTCAAAATGTGAATCAGCCAATTGAAATCGTTGATTTGCTTGCAAGTGACAAAATGCTAAATTGTAGCTGATCCCATCAGATAACATGGCACGTGTTAGCCCTATGCTAACCTCAGGTGGCAGTGATTATATCCTGGAACAAAGTCTTCATCAACACATCAAAGGTGTTAGACTTTATACCCACCAACCAAAGGCAAAAGGGGTCAACCCACTAGAGGGATATTTTAAACCTACAAATTCAATGTTTAATTCCTTTCCTAACTGTCTCCTGTCAGGTCCTTTCCTAACGGTCTCCTGTCAGGTCCTTTCCTAACGGTCTCCTGTCAGGTCCTTTCCTAACTGTCTCCTGTCAGGTCCTTTCCTAACTGTCTCCTGTCAGGTCCTTTCCTAACTGTCAGGTCCTTTCCTAACTGTCTCCTGTCAGGTCCTTTCCTAACTGTCTCCTGTCAGGTCCTTTCCTAACTGTCTCCTGTCAGGTCCTTTCCTAACTGTCTCCTGTCAGGTCCTTTCCTAACTGTCAGGTCCTTTCCTAACTGTCTCCTGTCAGGTCCTTTCCTAACGGTCAGGTCCTTTCCTAACTGTCTCCTGTCAGGTCCTTTCCTAACGGTCTCCTGTCAGGTCCTTTCCTAACGGTCTCCTGTCAGGTCCTTTCCTAACTGTCTCCTGTCAGGTCCTTTCCTAACTGTCTCCTGTCAGGTCCTTTCCTAACTGTCTCCTGTCAGGTCCTTTCCTAACGGTCTCCTGTCAGGTCCTTTCCTAACGGTCTCCTGTCAGGTCCTTTCCTAACGGTCTCCTGTCAGGTCCTTTCCTAACGGTCTCCTGTCAGGTCCTTTCCTAACTGTCTCCTGTCAGGTCCTTTCCTAACTGTCTCCTGTCAGGTCCTTTCCTAACTGTCTCCTGTCAGGTCCTTTCCTAACTGTCTCCTGTCAGGTCCTTTCCTAACTGTCTCCTGTCAGGTCCTTTCCTAACGGTCTCCTGTCAGGTCCTTTCCTAACTGTCTCCTGTCAGGTCCTTTCCTAACTGTCTCCTGTCAGGTCCTTTCCTAACTGTCTCCTGTCAGGTCCTTTCCTAACTGTCTCCTGTCAGGTCCTTTCCTAACGGTCAGGTCCTTTCCTAACGGTCTCCTGTCAGGTCCTTTCCTAACTGTCTCCTGTCAGGTCCTTTCCTAACTGTCTCCTGTCAGGTCCTTTCCTAACTGTCTCCTGTCAGGTCCTTTCCTAACGGTCTCCTGTCAGGTCCTTTCCTAACTGTCTCCTGTCAGGTCCTTTCCTAACTGTCTCCTGTCAGGTCCTTTCCTAACTGTCTCCTGTCAGGTCCTTTCCTAACTGTCTCCTGTCA
The DNA here is from genome assembly GCF_023373465.1 of Oncorhynchus keta. Lineage (NCBI taxonomy): Eukaryota > Metazoa > Chordata > Actinopteri > Salmoniformes > Salmonidae > Oncorhynchus > Oncorhynchus keta. The sequence continues at coordinate 404,944 of NC_068424.1, read as the reverse complement.
GGTCCTTTCCTAACTGTCTCCTGTCAGGTCCTTTCCTAACTGTCTCCTGTCAGGTCCTTTCCTAACGGTCTCCTGTCAGGTCCTTTCCTAACGGTCTCCTGTCAGGTCCTTTCCTAACGGTCTCCTGTCAGGTCCTTTCCTAACGGTCAGGTCCTTTCCTAACGGTCAGGTCCTTTCCTAACGGTCAGGTCCTTTCCTAACGGTCTCCTGTCAGGTCCTTTCCTAACTGTCTCCTGTCAGGTCCTTTCCTAACTGTCTCCTGTCAGGTCCTTTCCTAACTGTCTCCTGTCAGGTCCTTTCCTAACTGTCTCCTGTCAGGTCCTTTCCTAACTGTCTCCTGTCAGGTCCTTTCCTAACTGTCTCCTGTCAGGTCCTTTCCTAACTGTCTCCTGTCAGGTCCTTTCCTAACTGTCTCCTGTCAGGTCCTTTCCTAACTGTCTCCTGTCAGGTCCTTTCCTAACTGTCTCCTGTCAGGTCCTTTCCTAACTGTCTCCTGTCAGGTCCTTTCCTAACGGTCTCCTGTCAGGTCCTTTCCTAACTGTCTCCTGTCAGGTCCTTTCCTAACGGTCTCCTGTCAGGTCCTTTCCTAACGGTCTCCTGTCAGGTCCTTTCCTAACTGTCTCCTGTCAGGTCCTTTCCTAACTGTCTCCTGTCAGGTCCTTTCCTAACTGTCTCCTGTCAGGTCCTTTCCTAACTGTCTCCTGTCAGGTCCTTTCCTAACTGTCTCCTGTCAGGTCCTTTCCTAACGGTCTCCTGTCAGGTCCTTTCCTAACTGTCTCCTGTCAGGTCCTTTCCTAACTGTCTCCTGTCAGGTCCTTTCCTAACTGTCTCCTGTCAGGTCCTTTCCTAACTGTCTCCTGTCAGGTCCTTTCCTAACGGTCAGGTCCTTTCCTAACGGTCTCCTGTCAGGTCCTTTCCTAACTGTCTCCTGTCAGGTCCTTTCCTAACTGTCTCCTGTCAGGTCCTTTCCTAACTGTCTCCTGTCAGGTCCTTTCCTAACGGTCTCCTGTCAGGTCCTTTCCTAACTGTCTCCTGTCAGGTCCTTTCCTAACTGTCTCCTGTCAGGTCCTTTCCTAACTGTCTCCTGTCAGGTCCTTTCCTAACTGTCTCCTGTCAGGTCCTTTCCTAACTGTCTCCTGTCAGGTCCTTTCCTAACTGTCTCCTGTCAGGTCCTTTCCTAACGGTCTCCTGTCAGGTCCTTTCCTAACTGTCTCCTGTCAGGTCCTTTCCTAACTGTCAGGTCCTTTCCTAACTGTCTCCTGTCTGGTCCTTTCCTAACTGTCAGGTCCTTTCCTAACTGTCTCCTGTCAGGTCCTTTCCTAACGGTCTCCTGTCAGGTCCTTTCCTAACGGTCTCCTGTCAGGTCCTTTCCTAACTGTCTCCTGTCAGGTCCTTTCCTAACTGTCTCCTGTCAGGTCCTTTCCTAACTGTCTCCTGTCAGGTCCTTTCCTAACGGTCTCCTGTCAGGTCCTTTCCTAACTGTCTCCTGTCAGGTCCTTTCCTAACGGTCTCCTGTCAGGTCCTTTCCTAACGGTCTCCTGTCAGGTCCTTTCCTAACTGTCTCCTGTCAGGTCCTTTCCTAACTGTCTCCTGTCAGGTCCTTTCCTAACTGTCTCCTGTCAGGTCCTTTCCTAACTGTCTCCTGTCAGGTCCTTTCCTAACTGTCTCCTGTCAGGTCCTTTCCTAACGGTCTCCTGTCAGGTCCTTTCCTAACTGTCTCCTGTCAGGTCCTTTCCTAACTGTCTCCTGTCAGGTCCTTTCCTAACTGTCTCCTGTCAGGTCCTTTCCCTAACGGTCAGGTCCTTTCCTAACGGTCTCCTGTCAGGTCCTTTCCTAACTGTCTCCTGTCAGGTCCTTTCCTAACTGTCTCCTGTCAGGTCCTTTCCTAACTGTCTCCTGTCAGGTCCTTTCCTAACGGTCTCCTGTCAGGTCCTTTCCTAACTGTCTCCTGTCAGGTCCTTTCCTAACTGTCTCCTGTCAGGTCCTTTCCTAACTGTCTCCTGTCAGGTCCTTTCCTAACTGTCTCCTGTCAGGTCCTTTCCTAACTGTCTCCTGTCAGGTCCTTTCCTAACTGTCTCCTGTCAGGTCCTTTCCTAACGGTCTCCTGTCAGGTCCTTTCCTAACGGTCTCCTGTCAGGTCCTTTCCTAACGGTCTCCTGTCAGGTCCTTTCCTAACGGTCAGGTCCTTTCCTAACGGTCAGGTCCTTTCCTAACGGTCAGGTCCTTTCCTAACGGTCTCCTGTCAGGTCCTTTCCTAACTGTCTCCTGTCAGGTCCTTTCCTAACTGTCTCCTGTCAGGTCCTTTCCTAACTGTCTCCTGTCAGGTCCTTTCCTAACTGTCTCCTGTCAGGTCCTTTCCTAACTGTCTCCTGTCAGGTCCTTTCCTAACTGTCTCCTGTCAGGTCCTTTCCTAACTGTCTCCTGTCAGGTCCTTTCCTAACTGTCTCCTGTCAGGTCCTTTCCTAACTGTCTCCTGTCAGGTCCTTTCCTAACTGTCTCCTGTCAGGTCCTTTCCTAACTGTCTCCTGTCAGGTCCTTTCCTAACGGTCTCCTGTCAGGTCCTTTCCTAACTGTCTCCTGTCAGGTCCTTTCCTAACGGTCTCCTGTCAGGTCCTTTCCTAACGGTCTCCTGTCAGGTCCTTTCCTAACTGTCTCCTGTCAGGTCCTTTCCTAACTGTCTCCTGTCAGGTCCTTTCCTAACTGTCTCCTGTCAGGTCCTTTCCTAACTGTCTCCTGTCAGGTCCTTTCCTAACTGTCTCCTGTCAGGTCCTTTCCTAACGGTCTCCTGTCAGGTCCTTTCCTAACTGTCTCCTGTCAGGTCCTTTCCTAACTTCTCCTGTCAGGTCCTTTCCTAACTGTCTCCTGTCAGGTCCTTTCCTAACTGTCTCCTGTCAGGTCCTTTCCTAACGGTCAGGTCCTTTCCTAACGGTCTCCTGTCAGGTCCTTTCCTAACTGTCTCCCTGTCAGGTCCTTTCCTAACTGTCTCCTGTCAGGTCCTTTCCTAACTGTCTCCTGTCAGGTCCTTTCCTAACGGTCTCCTGTCAGGTCCTTTCCTAACTGTCTCCTGTCAGGTCCTTTCCTAACTGTCTCCTGTCAGGTCCTTTCCTAACTGTCTCCTGTCAGGTCCTTTCCTAACTGTCTCCTGTCAGGTCCTTTCCTAACTGTCTCCTGTCAGGTCCTTTCCTAACTGTCTCCTGTCAGGTCCTTTCCTAACGGTCTCCTGTCAGGTCCTTTCCTAACGGTCTCCTGTCAGGTCCTTTCCTAACGGTCTCCTGTCAGGTCCTTTCCTAACGGTCTCCTTTCCTAACGGTCAGGTCCTTTCCTAACGGTCTCCTGTCAGGTCCTTTCCTAACTGTCTCCTGTCAGGTCCTTTCCTAACTGTCTCCTGTCAGGTCCTTTCCTAACTGTCTCCTGTCAGGTCCTTTCCTAACTGTCTCCTGTCAGGTCCTTTCCTAACTGTCTCCTGTCAGGTCCTTTCCTAACTGTCTCCTGTCAGGTCCTTTCCTAACTGTCTCCTGTCAGGTCCTTTCCTAACTGTCTCCTGTCAGGTCCTTTCCTAACTGTCTCCTGTCAGGTCCTTTCCTAACGGTCTCCTGTCAGGTCCTTTCCTAACTGTCTCCTGTCAGGTCCTTTCCTAACGGTCTCCTGTCAGGTCCTTTCCTAACTGTCTCCTGTCAGGTCCTTTCCTAACTGTCTCCTGTCAGGTCCTTTCCTAACTGTCTCCTGTCAGGTCCTTTCCTAACTGTCTCCTGTCAGGTCCTTTCCTAACGGTCTCCTGTCAGGTCCTTTCCTAACTGTCTCCTGTCAGGTCCTTTCCTAACTGTCTCCTGTCAGGTCCTTTCCTAACTGTCTCCTGTCAGGTCCTTTCCTAACGGTCTCCTGTCAGGTCCTTTCCTAACTGTCTCCTGTCAGGTCCTTTCCTAACTGTCTCCTGTCAGGTCCTTTCCTAACTGTCTCCTGTCAGGTCCTTTCCTAACTGTCTCCTGTCAGGTCCTTTCCTAACTGTCTCCTGTCAGGTCCTTTCCTAACTGTCTCCTGTCAGGTCCTTTCCTAACGGTCTCCTGTCAGGTCCTTTCCTAACGGTCTCCTGTCAGGTCCTTTCCTAACTGTCTCCTGTCAGGTCCTTTCCTAACTGGTCCTTTCCTAACGGTCAGGTCCTTTCCTAACGGTCTCCTGTCAGGTCCTTTCCTAACTGTCTCCTGTCAGGTCCTTTCCTAACTGTCTCCTGTCAGGTCCTTTCCTAACTGTCTCCTGTCAGGTCCTTTCCTAACTGTCTCCTGTCAGGTCCTTTCCTAACTGTCTCCTGTCAGGTCCTTTCCTAACTGTCTCCTGTCAGGTCCTTTCCTAACTGTCTCCTGTCAGGTCCTTTCCTAACTGTCTCCTGTCAGGTCCTTTCCTAACTGTCTCCTGTCAGGTCCTTTCCTAACTGTCTCCTGTCAGGTCCTTTCCTAACGGTCTCCTGTCAGGTCCTTTCCTAACGGTCTCCTGTCAGGTCCTTTCCTAACGGTCTCCTGTCAGGTCCTTTCCTAACGGTCAGGTCCTTTCCTAACGGTCAGGTCCTTTCCTAACGGTCTCCTGTCAGGTCCTTTCCTAACGGTCAGGTCCTTTCCTAACGGTCTCCTGTCAGGTCCTTTCCTAACTGTCTCCTGTCAGGTCCTTTCCTAACTGTCTCCTGTCAGGTCCTTTCCTAACTGTCTCCTGTCAGGTCCTTTCCTAACTGTCTCCTGTCAGGTCCTTTCCTAACTGTCTCCTGTCAGGTCCTTTCCTAACTGTCTCCTGTCAGGTCCTTTCCTAACTGTCTCCTGTCAGGTCCTTTCCTAACTGTCTCCTGTCAGGTCCTTTCCTAACTGTCTCCTGTCAGGTCCTTTCCTAACGGTCAGGTCCTTTCCTAACTGTCTCCTGTCAGGTCCTTTCCTAACGGTCTCCTGTCAGGTCCTTTCCTAACGGTCTCCTGTCAGGTCCTTTCCTAACTGTCTCCTGTCAGGTCCTTTCCTAACGGTCTCCTGTCAGGTCCTTTCCTAACTGTCTCCTGTCAGGTCCTTTCCTAACTGTCTCCTGTCAGGTCCTTTCCTAACTGTCTCCTGTCAGGTCCTTTCCTAACTGTCTCCTGTCAGGTCCTTTCCTAACTGTCTCCTGTCAGGTCCTTTCCTAACTGTCTCCTGTCAGGTCCTTTCCTAACTGTCTCCTGTCAGGTCCTTTCCTAACGGTCAGGTCCTTTCCTAATTGTCTCCTGTCAGGTCCTTTCCTAACGGTCAGGTCCTTTCCTAACTGTCTCCTGTCAGGTCCTTTCCTAACTGTCTCCTGTCAGGTCCTTTCCTAACTGTCTCCTGTCAGGTCCTTTCCTAACTGTCTCCTGTCAGGTCCTTTCCTAACGGTCAGGTCCTTTCCTAATTGTCTCCTGTCAGGTCCTTTCCTAACGGTCAGGTCCTTTCCTAACTGTCTCCTGTCAGGTCCTTTCCTAACGGTCTCCTGTCAGGTCCTTTCCTAACGGTCTCCTGTCAGGTCCTTTCCTAACTGTCTCCTGTCAGGTCCTTTCCTAACGGTCTCCTGTCAGGTCCTTTCCTAACTGTCTCCTGTCAGGTCCTTTCCTAACTGTCTCCTGTCAGGTCCTTTCCTAACTGTCTCCTGTCAGGTCCTTTCCTAACTGTCTCCTGTCAGGTCCTTTCCTAACTGTCTCCTGTCAGGTCCTTTCCTAACTGTCTCCTGTCAGGTCCTTTCCTAACGGTCTCCTGTCAGGTCCTTTCCTAACTGTCTCCTGTCAAGTCCTTTCCTAACGGTCTCCTGTCAGGTCCTTTCCTAACTGTCTCCTGTCAGGTCCTTTCCTAACGGTCAGGTCCTTTCCTAACGGTCTCCTGTCAGGTCCTTTCCTAACTGTCTCCTGTCAGGTCCTTTCCTAACGGTCAGGTCCTTTCCTAACTGTCTCCTGTCAGGTCCTTTCCTAACGGTCTCCTGTCAGGTCCTTTCCTAACGGTCTCCTGTCAGGTCCTTTCCTAACTGTCTCCTGTCAGGTCCTTTCCTAACTGTCTCCTGTCAGGTCCTTTCCTAACTGTCTCCTGTCAGGTCCTTTCCTAACTGTCTCCTGTCAGGTCCTTTCCTAACTGTCTCCTGTCAGGTCCTTTCCTAACGGTCAGGTCCTTTCCCAACTGTCTCCTGTCAGGTCCTTTCCTAACGGTCTCCTGTCAGGTCCTTTCCTAACGGTCTCCTGTCAGGTCCTTTCCTAACTGTCTCCTGTCAGGTCCTTTCCTAACGGTCTCCTGTCAGGTCCTTTCCTAACTGTCTCCTGTCAGGTCCTTTCCTAACTGTCTCCTGTCAGGTCCTTTCCTAACTGTCTCCTGTCAGGTCCTTTCCTAACGGTCTCCTGTCAGGTCCTTTCCTAACTGTCTCCTGTCAGGTCCTTTCCTAACGGTCAGTCCTTTCCTAACTGTCTCCTGTCAGGTCCTTTCCTAACGGTCAGGTCCTTTCCTAACTGTCTCCTGTCAGGTCCTTTCCTAACGGTCTCCTGTCAGGTCCTTTCCTAACTGTCTCCTGTCAGGTCCTTTCCTAACGGTCTCCTGTCAGGTCCTTTCCTAACTGTCTCCTGTCAGGTCCTTTCCTAACTGTCTCCTGTCAGGTCCTTTCCTAACTGTCTCCTGTCAGGTCCTTTCCTAACGGTCTCCTGTCAGGTCCTTTCCTAACGGTCTCCTGTCAGGTCCTTTCCTAACTGTCTCCTGTCAAGTCCTTTCCTAACGGTCTCCTGTCAGGTCCTTTCCTAACTGTCTCCTGTCAGGTCCTTTCCTAACGGTCAGGTCCTTTCCTAACGGTCTCCTGTCAGGTCCTTTCCTAACGGTCTCCTGTCAGGTCCTTTCCTAACTGTCTCCTGTCAGGTCCTTTCCTAACGGTCAGGTCCTTTCCTAACTGTCTCCTGTCAGGTCCTTTCCTAACTGTCTCCTGTCAGGTCCTTTCCTAACGGTCTCCTGTCAGGTCCTTTCCTAACTGTCTCCTGTCAGGTCCTTTCCTAACTGTCTCCTGTCAGGTCCTTTCCTAACTGTCTCCTGTCAGGTCCTTTCCTAACTGTCTCCTGTCAGGTCCTTTCCTAACTGTCTCCTGTCAGGTCCTTTCCTAACGGTCAGGTCCTTTCCTAACTGTCTCCTGTCAGGTCCTTTCCTAACGGTCAGGTCCTTTCCTAACGGTCAGGTCCTTTCCTAACGGTCTCCTGTCAGGTCCTTTCCTAACGGTCAGGTCCTTTCCTAACTGTCTCCTGTCAGGTCCTTTCCTAACTGTCTCCTGTCAGGTCCTTTCCTAACTGTCTCCTGTCAGGTCCTTTCCTAACTGTCTCCTGTCAGGTCCTTTCCTAACTGTCTCCTGTCAGGTCCTTTCCTAACTGTCTCCTGTCAGGTCCTTTCCTAACTGTCTCCTGTCAGGTCCTTTCCTAACTGTCTCCTGTCAGGTCCTTTCCTAACTGTCTCCTGTCAGGTCCTTTCCTAACGGTCAGGTCCTTTCCTAACTGTCTCCTGTCAGGTCCTTTCCTAACGGTCAGGTCCTTTCCTAACGGTCAGGTCCTTTCCTAACGGTCTCCTGTCAGGTCCTTTCCTAACGGTCAGGTCCTTTCCTAACTGTCTCCTGTCAGGTCCTTTCCTAACTGTCTCCTGTCAGGTCCTTTCCTAACTGTCTCCTGTCAGGTCCTTTCCTAACTGTCTCCTGTCAGGTCCTTTCCTAACTGTCTCCTGTCAGGTCCTTTCCTAACTGTCTCCTGTCAGGTCCTTTCCTAACGGTCTCCTGTCAGGTCCTTTCCTAACTGTCTCCTGTCAGGTCCTTTCCTAACTGTCTCCTGTCAGGTCCTTTCCTAACTGTCTCCTGTCAGGTCCTTTCCTAACTGTCTCCTGTCAGGTCCTTTCCTAACTGTCTCCTGTCAGGTCCTTTCCTAACTGTCTCCTGTCAGGTCCTTTCCTAACGGTCTCCTGTCAGGTCCTTTCCTAACGGTCTCCTGTCAGGTCCTTTCCTAACGGTCTCCTGTCAGGTCCTTTCCTAACGGTCAGGTCCTTTCCTAACGGTCAGGTCCTTTCCTAACGGTCTCCTGTCAGGTCCTTTCCTACCTGTCAGGTCCTTTCCTAACTGTCTCCTGTCAGGTCCTTTCCTAACTGTCTCCTGTCAGGTCCTTTCCTAACTGTCTCCTGTCAGGTCCTTTCCTAACTGTCTCCTGTCAGGTCCTTTCCTAACTGTCTCCTGTCAGGTCCTTTCCTAACTGTCTCCTGTCAGGTCCTTTCCTAACTGTCTCCTGTCAGGTCCTTTCCTAACTGTCTCCTGTCAGGTCCTTTCCTAACTGTCTCCTGTCAGGTCCTTTCCTAACTGTCTCCTGTCAGGTCCTTTCCTAACGGTCTCCTGTCAGGTCCTTTCCTAACGGTCTCCTGTCAGGTCCTTTCCTAACGGTCAGGTCCTTTCCTAACGGTCAGGTCCTTTCCTAACGGTCTCCTGTCAGGTCCTTTCCTAACGGTCAGGTCCTTTCCTAACTGTCTCCTGTCAGGTCCTTTCCTAACTGTCTCCTGTCAGGTCCTTTCCTAACGGTCTCCTGTCAGGTCCTTTCCTAACTGTCTCCTGTCAGGTCCTTTCCTAACGGTCTCCTGTCAGGTCCTTTCCTAACTGTCTCCTGTCAGGTCCTTTCCTAACTGTCTCCTGTCAGGTCCTTTCCTAACTGTCTCCTGTCAGGTCCTTTCCTAACTGTCTCCTGTCAGGTCCTTTCCTAACTGTCTCCTGTCAGGTCCTTTCCTAACTGTCTCCTGTCAGGTCCTTTCCTAACTGTCTCCTGTCAGGTCCTTTCCTAACGGTCAGGTCCTTTCCTAATTGTCTCCTGTCAGGTCCTTTCCTAACGGTCAGGTCCTTTCCTAACTGTCTCCTGTCAGGTCCTTTCCTAACGGTCTCCTGTCAGGTCCTTTCCTAACGGTCTCCTGTCAGGTCCTTTCCTAACTGTCTCCTGTCAGGTCCTTTCCTAACGGTCAGGTCCTTTCCTAACTGTCTCCTGTCAGGTCCTTTCCTAACGGTCAGGTCCTTTCCTAACTGTCTCCTGTCAGGTCCTTTCCTAACGGTCTCCTGTCAGGTCCTTTCCTAACGGTCTCCTGTCAGGTCCTTTCCTAACTGTCTCCTGTCAGGTCCTTTCCTAACTGTCTCCTGTCAGGTCCTTTCCTAACTGTCTCCTGTCAGGTCCTTTCCTAACTGTCTCCTGTCAGGTCCTTTCCTAACTGTCTCCTGTCAGGTCCTTTCCTAACTGTCTCCTGTCAGGTCCTTTCCTAACTGTCTCCTGTCAGGTCCTTTCCTAACTGTCTCCTGTCAGGTCCTTTCCTAACGGTCTCCTGTCAGGTCCTTTCCTAACTGTCTCCTGTCAAGTCCTTTCCTAACGGTCTCCTGTCAGGTCCTTTCCTAACTGTCTCCTGTCAGGTCCTTTCCTAACGGTCAGGTCCTTTCCTAACGGTCTCCTGTCAGGTCCTTTCCTAACTGTCTCCTGTCAGGTCCTTTCCTAACGGTCAGGTCCTTTCCTAACTGTCTCCTGTCAGGTCCTTTCCTAACTGTCTCCTGTCAGGTCCTTTCCTAACTGTCTCCTGTCAGGTCCTTTCCTAACTGTCTCCTGTCAGGTCCTTTCCTAACTGTCTCCTGTCAGGTCCTTTCCTAACTGTCTCCTGTCAGGTCCTTTCCTAACTGTCCCTGTCAGGTCCTTTCCTAACTGTCTCCTGTCAGGTCCTTTCCTAACTGTCTCCTGTCAGGTCCTTTCCTAACTGTCTCCTGTCAGGTCCTTTCCTAACGGTCTCCTGTCAGGTCCTTTCCTAACGGTCTCCTGTCAGGTCCTTTCCTAACTGTCTCCTGTCAGGTCCTTTCCTAACGGTCTCCTGTCAGGTCCTTTCCTAACTGTCTCCTGTCAGGTCCTTTCCTAACTGTCTCCTGTCAGGTCCTTTCCTAACTGTCTCCTGTCAGGTCCTTTTCCTAACGGTCTCCTGTCAGGTCCTTTCCTAACTGTCTCCTGTCAGGTCCTTTCCTAACGGTCAGGTCCTTTCCTAACTGTCTCCTGTCAGGTCCTTTCCTAACGGTCAGGTCCTTTCCTAACTGTCTCCTGTCAGGTCCTTTCCTAACGGTCTCCTGTCAGGTCCTTTCCTAACTGTCTCCTGTCAGGTCCTTTCCTAACGGTCTCCTGTCAGGTCCTTTCCTAACTGTCTCCTGTCAGGTCCTTTCCTAACTGTCTCCTGTCAGGTCCTTTCCTAACTGTCTCCTGTCAGGTCCTTTCCTAACGGTCTCCTGTCAGGTCCTTTCCTAACGGTCTCCTGTCAGGTCCTTTCCTAACTGTCTCCTGTCAAGTCCTTTCCTAACGGTCTCCTGTCAGGTCCTTTCCTAACTGTCTCCTGTCAGGTCCTTTCCTAACGGTCAGGTCCTTTCCTAACGGTCTCCTGTCAGGTCCTTTCCTAACGGTCTCCTGTCAGGTCCTTTCCTAACTGTCTCCTGTCAGGTCCTTTCCTAACTGGTCAGGTCCTTTCCTAACTGTCTCCTGTCAGGTCCTTTCCTAACGGTCTCCTGTCAGGTCCTTTCCTAACGGTCTCCTGTCAGGTCCTTTCCTAACTGTCTCCTGTCAGGTCCTTTCCTAACTGTCTCCTGTCAGGTCCTTTCCTAACTGTCTCCTGTCAGGTCCTTTCCTAACTGTCTCCTGTCAGGTCCTTTCCTAACTGTCTCCTGTCAGGTCCTTTCCTAACGGTCAGGTCCTTTCCTAACTGTCTCCTGTCAGGTCCTTTCCTAACGGTCTCCTTTCCTAACGGTCAGGTCCTTTCCTAACGGTCTCCTGTCAGGTCCTTTCCTAACGGTCAGGTCCTTTCCTAACTGTCTCCTGTCAGGTCCTTTCCTAACTGTCTCCTGTCAGGTCCTTTCCTAACTGTCTCCTGTCAGGTCCTTTCCTAACTGTCTCCTGTCAGGTCCTTTCCTAACTGTCTCCTGTCAGGTCCTTTCCTAACTGTCTCCTGTCAGGTCCTTTCCTAACTGTCTCCTGTCAGGTCCTTTCCTAACTGTCTCCTGTCAGGTCCTTTCCTAACGGTCAGGTCCTTTCCTAACTGTCTCCTGTCAGGTCCTTTCCTAACGGTCAGGTCCTTTCCTAACGGTCAGGTCCTTTCCTAACGGTCTCCTGTCAGGTCCTTTCCTAACTCCTTTCCTAACTGTCTCCTGTCAGGTCCTTTCCTAACTGTCTCCTGTCAGGTCCTTTCCTAACTGTCTCCTGTCAGGTCCTTTCCTAACTGTCTCCTGTCAGGTCCTTTCCTAACTGTCTCCTGTCAGGTCCTTTCCTAACTGTCTCCTGTCAGGTCCTTTCCTAACTGTCTCCTGTCAGGTCCTTTCCTAACTGTCTCCTGTCAGGTCCTTTCCTAACGGTCAGGTCCTTTCCTAACTGTCTCCTGTCAGGTCCTTTCCTAACGGTCTCCTGTCAGGTCCTTTCCTAACGGTCTCCTGTCAGGTCCTTTCCTAACTGTCTCCTGTCAGGTCCTTTCCTAACGGTCTCCTGTCAGGTCCTTTCCTAACTGTCTCCTGTCAGGTCCTTTCCTAACTGTCTCCTGTCAGGTCCTTTCCTAACTGTCTCCTGTCAGGTCCTTTCCTAACTGTCTCCTGTCAGGTCCTTTCCTAACTGTCTCCTGTCAGGTCCTTTCCTAACTGTCTCCTGTCAGGTCCTTTCCTAACGGTCAGGTCCTTTCCTAACTGTCTCCTGTCAGGTCCTTTCCTAACGGTCTCCTTTCCTAACTGTCTCCTGTCAGGTCCTTTCCTAACGGTCTCCTGTCAGGTCCTTTCCTAACGGTCTCCTGTCAGGTCCTTTCCTAACTGTCTCCTGTCAGGTCCTTTCCTAACGGTCTCCTGTCAGGTCCTTTCCTAACTGTCTCCTGTCAGGTCCTTTCCTAACGGTCTCCTGTCAGGTCCTTTCCTAACGGTCTCCTGTCAGGTCCTTTCCTAACTGTCTCCTGTCAGGTCCTTTCCTAACGGTCTCCTGTCAGGTCCTTTCCTAACTGTCTCCTGTCAGGTCCTTTCCTAACTGTCTCCTGTCAGGTCCTTTCCTAACTGTCTCCTGTCAGGTCCTTTCCTAACTGTCTCCTGTCAGGTCCTTTCCTAACTGTCTCCTGTCAGGTCCTTTCCTAACTGTCTCCTGTCAGGTCCTTTCCTAACTGTCTCCTGTCAGGTCCTTTCCTAACTGTCTCCTGTCAGGTCCTTTCCCTAACGGTCTCCTGTCAGGTCCTTTCCTAACTGTCTCCTGTCAGGTCCTTTCCTAACGGTCAGGTCCTTTCCTAACGGTCTCCTGTCAGGTCCTTTCCTAACTGTCTCCTGTCAGGTCCTTTCCTAACGGTCAGGTCCTTTCCTAACTGTCTCCTGTCAGGTCCTTTCCTAACGGTCTCCTGTCAGGTCCTTTCCTAACGGTCTCCTGTCAGGTCCTTTCCTAACTGTCTCCTGTCAGGTCCTTTCCTAACTGTCTCCTGTCAGGTCCTTTCCTAACTGTCTCCTGTCAGGTCCTTTCCTAACTGTCTCCTGTCAGGTCCTTTCCTAACGGTCAGGTCCTTTCCTAACTGTCTCCTGTCAGGTCCTTTCCTAACGGTCTCCTGTCAGGTCCTTTCCTAACGGTCTCCTGTCAGGTCCTTTCCTAACTGTCTCCTGTCAGGTCCTTTCCTAACGGTCTCCTGTCAGGTCCTTTCCTAACTGTCTCCTGTCAGGTCCTTTCCTAACTGTCTCCTGTCAGGTCCTTTCCTAACTGTCTCCTGTCAGGTCCTTTCCTAACTGTCTCCTGTCAGGTCCTTTCCTAACTGTCTCCTGTCAGGTCCTTTCCTAACTGTCTCCTGTCAGGTCCTTTCCTAACGGTCAGGTCCTTTCCTAATTGTCTCCTGTCAGGTCCTTTCCTAACGGTCAGGTCCTTTCCTAACTGTCTCCTGTCAGGTCCTTTCCTAACGGTCTCCTGTCAGGTCCTTTCCTAACTGTCTCCTGTCAGGTCCTTTCCTAACGGTCTCCTGTCAGGTCCTTTCCTAACTGTCTCCTGTCAGGTCCTTTCCTAACTGTCTCCTGTCAGGTCCTTTCCTAACTGTCTCCTGTCAGGTCCTTTCCTAACTGTCTCCTGTCAGGTCCTTTCCTAACGGTCTCCTGTCAGGTCCTTTCCTAACTGTCTCCTGTCAAGTCCTTTCCTAACGGTCTCCTGTCAGGTCCTTTCCTAACTGTCTCCTGTCAGGTCCTTTCCTAACGGTCAGGTCCTTTCCTAACGGTCTCCTGTCAGGTCCTTTCCTAACGGTCTCCTGTCAGGTCCTTTCCTAACTGTCTCCTGTCAGGTCCTTTCCTAACGGTCAGGTCCTTTCCTAACTGTCTCCTGTCAGGTCCTTTCCTAACGGTCTCCTGTCAGGTCCTTTCCTAACGGTCTCCTGTCAGGTCCTTTCCTAACTGTCTCCTGTCAGGTCCTTTCCTAACTGTCTCCTGTCAGGTCCTTTCCTAACTGTCTCCTGTCAGGTCCTTTCCTAACTGTCTCCTGTCAGGTCCTTTCCTAACTGTCTCCTGTCAGGTCCTTTCCTAACGGTCAGGTCCTTTCCTAACTGTCTCCTGTCAGGTCCTTTCCTAACGGTCAGGTCCTTTCCTAACTGTCTCCTGTCAGGTCCTTTCCTAACGGTCAGGTCCTTTCCTAACTGTCTCCTGTCAGGTCCTTTCCTAACTGTCTCCTGTCAGGTCCTTTCCTAACTGTCTCCTGTCAGGTCCTTTCCTAACTGTCTCCTGTCAGGTCCTTTCCTAACTGTCTCCTGTCAGGTCCTTTCCTAACTGTCTCCTGTCAGGTCCTTTCCTAACTGTCTCCTGTCAGGTCCTTTCCTAACTGTCTCCTGTCAGGTCCTTTCCTAACGGTCAGGTCCTTTCCTAACTGTCTCCTGTCAGGTCCTTTCCTAACGGTCAGGTCCTTTCCTAACTGTCTCCTGTCAGGTCCTTTCCTAACGGTCAGGTCCTTTCCTAACTGTCTCCTGTCAGGTCCTTTCCTAACGGTCAGGTCCTTTCCTAACTGTCTCCTGTCAGGTCCTTTCCTAACTGTCTCCTGTCAGGTCCTTTCCTAACGGTCTCCTGTCAGGTCCTTTCCTAACTGTCTCCTGTCAAGTCCTTTCCTAACGGTCTCCTGTCAGGTCCTTTCCTAACTGTCTCCTGTCAGGTCCTTTCCTAACGGTCAGGTCCTTTCCTAACGGTCTCCTGTCAGGTCCTTTCCTAACGGTCTCCTGTCAGGTCCTTTCCTAACTGTCTCCTGTCAGGTCCTTTCCTAACGGTCAGGTCCTTTCCTAACTGTCTCCTGTCAGGTCCTTTCCTAACGGTCTCCTGTCAGGTCCTTTCCTAACTGTCTCCTGTCAGGTCCTTTCCTAACTGTCTCCTGTCAGGTCCTTTCCTAACTGTCTCCTGTCAGGTCCTTTCCTAACTGTCTCCTGTCAGGTCCTTTCCTAACTGTCTCCTGTCAGGTCCTTTCCTAACGGTCAGGTCCTTTCCTAACTGTCTCCTGTCAGGTCCTTTCCTAACGGTCAGGTCCTTTCCTAACTGTCTCCTGTCAGGTCCTTTCCTAACGGTCAGGTCCTTTCCTAACTGTCTCCTGTCAGGTCCTTTCCTAACTGTCTCCTGTCAGGTCCTTTCCTAACGGGTCTCCTGTTGTCAGTCTGCTCCTTCTATGTATTGTATTGTATTTAATTGCTGCACTTCTCTCCAAAACCAGAGTGAAGAAATGTCCTCATATTTATAATCTAGAGCAGCCACCCAGGTTCTATTCTAAGAACCAGTGTTTTCCTTGAGGCATTCTATTCTCTAGCTCCTCCGATAATCTGTCAGTAACATTCTCTAGCGATCTCCCAGATCACCATTCAGTAGTCACTATTGTATAGTAAGCACGTCTGTTTCACAGCGACAGAGGGGCGCCACTCTTGGTAAACTGTTTTTAATGAGCTGTGAGGGAATGACGGTACTGTTACACTGGTCTTAAAGTGGTAATTTAACTGAATAATAAACCACAGGAGTCCACCATATCTACCAAAACAAATGACAAGCAGTTTGTAGTCAAAACACACAGATTCTTTATTCTCCAACACATGAACCAATTTAACGGTTGGAAGGGTTTCTAACCGTTACAGAGTAGACAACACTACATCCTTGAGCACAGAATGTTCCTAGACGCCAAAGGCAAAGCCAGGGCCATATATCAGAGCCTGGATCAGTCATGTCTGTTGTTGGTTGTGGTTGTCATGCTTAGGTTTCTCTCTCTCTCTTCGTCTTCACCATGGAGACGATAAACCAGACATCAATTCCAGAGGGTTAAAAGAACACGAAGAAAACATGCAGGCACGTCATTTCAGACATTTCCCCAGTGGACATATTCCACGTACATACTGTACAGTGCCTTCAGAAGGCAGTCATAGCCCTTGACTTGTTCCACATTTTGTTGTGTTACAGTCCGGATTCAGAATGGATAAAAAAAAATCCTGTTTCTTCTCGTCCATCTACACACAATACATCATATTAAAGTGAAAGCAGAAATGCAGAAATATCTCATTTACATAAATATTCACACCTGAGTCAATCATTTGTAGAAGGAGATTTGGCAGCGATTACAGCTGAGAGTCTTTCTGGGTAAATCTCTAAGAGCTTTTGTGTTGTAGGTTATTGTCCTGCTGAAAGGTGAATTCATTTCCCGGTGTCTGGTGGAAAGCAGACTGAACCAGGTTTTACTCCAGGATTTTGCCTGTGCTTATCTACATTCATTTTTTATTTTTTTCCCCCAGTCCTTAACAATGACAAGCATACCCATAACATGATGCAGCCACCACTATGCTTGGACATATGGACAGTGGTCCTTTGTATTCAGGACAAACAGTTCATCACTTTGCCACATTTTTTGCAATATAACTTTAGTGACTTGTTGCAAACAGGATGCATGTTTTGGAATATTTGTATTCTGTGCAGGCTTTCCTCTTTTCACTCGGTCAATTAGGTTAATATTGTGGAGCTACTATGCTCAAAGGGATATTCCATTTCATTTTCCCATCTACCAATAGGTGCCCTTCTTTGCGAGGCATTAGAAAACCTCTCTGGTCTTTGTGGTTGTATCTGTGTTGAAATTCACTGCTTGTCTAAAGGACCTTACAGATGACTCACGTCTGTAGCCATGAAGAGTTTTGAAAGGCTGGTCATGGCTCACATCAACACCATCATCCCAGAAACCCTAGACCCACTCCAATTCACATACCGCCCCAACAGATCTACAGATGACGCATCCTCAATCGCACTCCATGCTGCCCTTTCACACCTGGACAAAGGGAACACCTATGTGAGAATGCTATTCATTGACTACAGCTCAGCGTTCAACACCATAGTGCCCTCAAAGATTATAACTAAGCTGAGGACCATGGGACTAAACACCTCTCTCTGCAACTGGATCCTGGACTTCCTGACTGGCCGCCCCCAGGTGGTAAGGGTAGGCAAAACACGCTGATCCTCAACACGGGGGTCCCTCAGGTGCGTGTTTAGTCCCCTGCTGTACTCCCTGTTCACCCACAACAGGCACGACTCCAACACCATCATTAAGTTTGCCGACGACACAATTAGTGGTAGGCCTGATCACCGACAACGATGAGACAGCCTGTAGGGAGGACGTCAGAGACCTAGCAGTGTGGTGCCAGGAGAACAATCTCCCTCAACGTGATCAAGACAAATGAAATGATCGTGGACTACAGGAAATTGAGGACGGAGCACGCCCCCATTCTCATCGACGGGGCTGTACTGTAGGGGATCGAGAGTGAATGTCCACTTCACTAACGAACTAACATTGTCCAAACACACCAAGACAGTCTTGAATAGGGCACGACAACATCTTTTCCCCCTCAGGAGACTGAAAAGATGAGGCATGGGTTCTCAGATCATCAAAAGGTTCTACAGCTGCACCATCGAGAGCATGGTTGCATCACTGCCTGGTATGGCAACTGCTCGGCATTCCATCCAGGACCTCTACACCAGGCGGTGTCAGAGGAAGGCCCAAAAAATTGTCTGACTCCAGCCACCCAAGTCATAGACAGTTTGCTCTTCTACCACACGACAAGCAGTACTGGAGTGCCAGGCCTGATTCCAAAAGGCTCCTTAACAGCTTCTACCCCCAAGCCATAAGACTGCTGAACAATTAATCAAATAGCCACGTGACCCCCCCCATCAGCTGATATCTCAAAGTGCTGTACAGAAACCCATTCTAAAACCCCAAACAGCAAGCAATGCAGGTGTAGAAGCACGGTGGCTAGGAAAAACTCCCTAGAAAGGCCAGAACCTAGAGAGAAACCTAGAGAGGAACCCGGCTATGTGGGGTGGAGATTATAACAGAACATGGCCAAGATGTTCAAATGTTCATAAATGACCAGCATGGTCGTATAATAATAAGGCCGAACAGTTGAAACTGGAGCAGCAGCACGGTTAGGTGGACTGGGGACATTTTTTTTTATTTATTTCACCTTTATTTAACCAGGTAGGCTAGTTGAGAACAAGTTCTCATTTGCAACTGCGACCTGGCCAAGATAAAGCATAGCAGTGTGAACAGACAACACAGAGTTACACATGGAGTAAACAATTAACAAGTCAATAACACAGTAGAAAAAAAGAGAGTCTATACATTGTGTGCAAAAGGCATGAGGAGGTAGGTGAATAATTACAATTTTGCAGATTAACACTGGAGTGATAAATGATCAGATGGTCATGTACAGGTAGAGATATTGGTGTGCAAAAGAGCAGAAAATAAAATAAATAAAAACAGTATGGGGATGAGGTAGGTAAAAATGGGTGGGCTATTTACCGATAGACTATGTGGTGTGGGGGCTGTGCTTTGGCAAAGTGGGTGGGGTTATATCCTTCCTGTTTGGCCCTGTCCGGGGGTGTCCTCGGATGGGGCCACAGTGTCTCCTGTCCCCTCCTATCTCAGCCTCCAGTATTTATGCTGCAGTAGTTTGTGTCGGGGGGCTAGGGTCAGTTTGTTATATCTGGAGTACTTCTCCTGTCCTATTCGTTGTCCTGTGTGAATTTAATGTGCTCTCTCTAATTCTCTCTTTCTCTCTCTCGGAGGACCTGAGCCCTAGGACCATGCCTCAGGACTACCTGACATGATGACTCCTTCCAGACTCATATCAAACATCTCCAATCGAAAATTAAATCAAGAGTCGACTTTCTATTCCGCAACAAAGCCTCCTTCACTCACGCTGCCAAACTTACCCTAGTAAAACTGACTACCTACCGATCCTCGACTTCGGCAATGTCATCTACAAAATTGCTTCCAACACTCTACTCAGCAAACTGGATGCAGTTTATCACAGTGCCATCCGTTTTGTCACTAAAGCACCTTATACCACCCACCACTGCGACCTGTATGCTCTAGTCGGCTGGCCCTCGCTACATATTCGTCGCCAGACCCACTGGCTCCAGGTCATCTACAAGTCCATGCTAGGTAAAGCTCCGCCTTATCTCAGTTCACTGGTCACGATGGCAACACCCACCCGTAGCACGCGCTCCAGCAGGTGTATCTCACGGATCATCCCTAAAGCCAACACCTCATTCGGCCGCCTTTCCTTCCAGTTCTCTGCTGCCTGCGACTGGAACGAACTGCAAAAATCAGTGAAGTTGGAGACTTTTATCTCCCTCACCAACTTCAAACATCTGCTATCTGAGCAGCTAACCGATCGCTGCCGCTGTACATAATCAAATCAAATTTATTTATATAGCCCTTCGTACATCAGCTGATATCTCAAAGTGCTGTACAGAAACCCAGCCTAAAACCCCAAACAGCAAGCAATGAAGGTGTAGAAGCACGGTGGCTAGGAAAAACTCCCTAGAAAGACCAAAACCCAGGAAGAAACCTAGAGAGGAACCAGGCTATGTGGGGTGGCCAGTCCTGTTCTGGCTGTGCCGGGTGGAGATTATAACAGAATATGGCCAAGATGTTCAAATGGTCATAAATGACCAGCATGGTCGAATAATAACAAGGTAGAACAGTTGAAACTGGAGCAGCAGCACAGTCACGAAGAGGGCACGAACCAGTGTGAATACTTCCTGAAGGTAACTGTCCAGCGAACCAGTGCAGTTAAAAAAACATTTATTTTCTGTTTGTTGGGTTATAAAAGGCGAAGCATCAACTGACCAACAGAAAGACCAAGCTACGGTGAAGGAGTACAAATCTGACAGGGTTGAACACTAAAGAACAGAATGGGAATAGAGACCAAGATGTACAAAGTCAAGCATTTAAGAAAAAGTTTTATTAAAATAAAATAAAAAAAAAGGACAAACTGTCCAAAAAGGGACTTGGATAAAATGAACAGCTTTTTAAAAACGGTCAGAGTGACGATGAAAAACTGCTCTGGTTTGCTCTCCATTCAGGAATGTAAATACCCCTTGTTGCCATGTCTTTAGCGGCATTTCCACCAGAGACGCCGTGTTCTGTTCGTGGCTTTGGGGGGTTTTTTTTCAATGAGATGATCTCCACGTAAAACAAATGAGGTCTGCTTGAGGACTTAAATGAGGCAAACACACAACTTCTGAGTCTCTGCATAAATATATCACGTTGTCTCAGTCACAACAACCATATGGATACTTTTATAATCCATTTTGTTTTAGTGGCATTTCATAGTTCATATGAAAAATACTGGAAAGCAAACGCTTTCATAATAAGTCTACATTTATCTATTACAAAGATTTCAATATTTTTTTTATTTTTTTTAAATACACCATTTGCATTTTCTTAATACAATTATTTCCGTGAAAACAGATTTAGAATTCTTTCAATCTACACAAATGATTAATAAAATAGAGTGATTCTCTATGGTAACATTATAGATAGCAGTATCTACAGCAGAGCCAGAATTCTACATTTTGATTTATAAAATAGGAACACAGTACAGTCCCACAGCTCAAACAGAAGCACTGTGACGTTGGCCGAATCGACCCCTCAACCCTACACGTGTGGAGAGCTGATTGGATCTGACCGATGCAGTCCATATGGTAATAGCTTTCCCTTGCGCTCTGATAGGCTTGGTGGAAGTTTCGCTTATACCAATCAAATCACCTCAGATCTCCACAATGGCGTAGGGTTTAGGGAATGATTAGGCCATAGCCCCCCTGAGTAAACACCGATCTCTTATTGCCCAACATGTCATAAATTAGATCAACCTACTAAAATAATTTAACAAATGTTTCCCAATGGTCTTTTCTATAATCCCATATTGCCGACTATGTCTAATACGGATTCAGTTTCAAATGGCACCCTATCCCCTATACTATTTTAGACCAGAGCCCTATGGGAAGTAGGGTACTACATAGGGAATAGTGTGCCATTTGGGACACATGTGGATACATAAGGAAAGATTGCACTTCCAGGTTATAAATATCAAACCACAGTGCTGCTTCAGCATAGCTTTAGTAGGTTTTTATCTGAAAATAAATAGAAAATCATAAAAGAAATAAATTAAAATAATAATATGTAGATAACAGTTATAGGTGTTTTGAAAACCATTTTTGTTTTCCCAGAGTATTAATGAATATCCAGCTGTACTATTCTTGGTTTCTGAGGTTGACATTTAGCGACATAAAACACAACATGTTATTTCATAGGTTTCATAGGTTTTATTTCTACAAATGTAGAAATTTACTTATTTTAATCTCACTTTTATGAAATGTCATCTGCCATTTCATACAGCAATAATTACCAACTGAAACGTTAGCTGCCATTTCATACAGCGATAATTACCAACTGAAACGTTAGCCGCCATTTCATACAGCGATAATTACCAACTGAAACGTTAGCTGCCATTTCATACAGCGATAATTACCAACTGAAACGTTAGCTGCCATTTCATACAGCGATAATTACCAACTGAAACGTTAGCTGCCATTTCATACAGCGATAATTACCAACTGAAACGTTAGCTGCCTTTTCATACAGCGATAATTACCAACTGAAACGTTAGCTGCCATTTCATACAGCGATAATTACCAACTGAAACGTTAGCCGCCATTTCATACAGCGATAATTACCAACTGAAACGTTAGCTGCCATTTCATACAGCGATAATTACCAACTGAAACGTTAGCTGCCATTTCATACAGCGATAATTACCAACTGAAACGTTAGCTGCCATTTCATACAGCGATAATTACCAACTGAAACGTTAGCTGCCTTTTTATAAAGCGATAATTACCAACTGCTTTGCTAACAATTGGAAGGCAAGAGAGAAATCACAGCTTCTTCCAACAGCAGTCTGTTTACACTGACCCCCATCCCCCCTAATTCACTACATTAGTCCAGAACACAGTTGGCGGTTCAGGTCCCGATAGTTAACCCCTGACAGCTTCTTCCAACAGCAGTCTGTTTACACTGACCCCCATCCCCCCTAATTCACTACATTAGTCCAGAACACAGTTGCTAACAATTCAGGTCCCGATAGTTAACCCCTGACAGCTTCTTCCAACAGCAGTCTGTTTACACTGACCCCCATCCCCCCTAATTCACTACATTAGTCCAGAACACAGTTGGCGGTTCAGGTCCCGATAGTTAACCCCTGACAGCTTCTTCCAACAGCAGTCTGTTTACACTGACCCCCATCCCCCCTAATTCACTACATTAGTCCAGAACACAGTTGGCAGTTCAGGTCCCGATAGTTAACCCCTGACAGCTTCTTCCAACCGCTGATTGGCTGTGAACGTTACAGGGGGTTCTGGGTCAGATTCTGGCAGACCAATCAGAGACTCCAGGAGGCAGGTCCCGGGGTCGATGGCCTGTGATTGGCTGCTGGCGTAACTAGGCAACTGGAAGTGAAAGAAGTTGTCCATGTGTTGGTACTCCGTTAGGGAGTTGTAGGGGGAGGAAGGACCCAGACAGAAACCATCAAAGAACTCCAGGTGAGACTCTGAGGACAGGTCCATGTAGCTGGCAGCGGTGCCATCTACTGAGGGGGATGGGGTGTTGGGGCAGTCAACGGAGGGAGAGAGGACGTTGGGGCAGTCTACTGAGGGAGATGAGGGGTTAGAGATTCTGCAGTTGCTGTGGTGGAACAGACCGTTGCCTTGGTTAGCGGTATCACCTAACAGTGATATGGCCATGGCCCGGTTGTCTGTGTGCCCCTCTAGATTGTCATTCTCCTCTGGGAAGTCTGCCGTGCTAAACCCTCCCAACATCTCTGTTGTTGTCGTCATGGACGATGCCTGCTGCTGCTGTAGCCATTGCTCGGGGCAACAGCGGTTGTCATTAACAACGTAGTTGTTTACGTTATAGTCGTTGTCGCTGAGGATGCGGCTCAGTCCGTTTTCATCCACATCGTCCTCCCGGCCTAACTCCGCCCCTTCCTCTGAGTCCTCACTCCCCCCCGAGGAGGCAGAGGAATCTGTCATGTCACTGGTACAGCTGTTCTCCCCGACCGATGCCAGCTCTGAGCCGAAGTAGAAGGTGGTCTCTCCCGGGTCCTCTTCCTCTGGTCCAGACGTCTCCTCCAGTCTCTTCTCCAGCTCTAGCTTCATGATGGTGTGGATGTAGTGGGTCTGAACCCGGCTGGAGTTGAACTCTTTACGACCTTCCTGGTTACCGCAGCCATCCTTAGTGCAGCCGCAGGGAAATGACGAGTGGTCCATCTGGGGAGAGAAGAGGACGTAAAAAAAATCAGGTTCTGCTTTGTCGTGGAGGGATCAGAATATTGTATTACAGAGGACAAATAACCACTGCTGAATATAAAGTATTTACAGTTTACTGTTAACGTTGAAGTTGAAGAAATTATGATATGCCAGTGTCTTACCTGACACTTGATGCCTGCCAGGCTGCAGGCACAGGTCTCTGGCTCACAGAAACCCTGGCAGTCACACCCACAGTCCTCCCTGGACACTCTGAGCTGCTGCAGCTGTCTCTTCTCCTCCTTCTCCACCTTCACCCCCGCAGCCTTCAGCAGGGCATGTCTCCTCTTGGAAGGGTAGGGGTGGAGGAAGGAGCCGTCGTCTAGGTTACAGCTGCTAATGTCCATCTCGTCCTCTGGGATGTCTTCGACAGTGAGGCGGTCAGCCTCCTCTGACTCCACCGTGCCTCCCTTAGTCAGCTGGGAGGGAGAGACGGGGGATCATTGTGATGCATGTGTGGGGGTTTTCTCTGGAGAAGAGAGCTCGAACCCCTCGTATAAAACCTTTCACACTGCTGCATATTAGCTTCATAACTATCTAATCCACATATGGGGGCGCGTGTGTGCGTGTGTGTGTGTGTCCCAGGGCTCACTTTCTGTTTGAGAGCGTCCAGTTTCTCCTCTCGGAGGCGGTCGAGGAGTTTCTCCCGACGGAGGGTGTGTTGCTCCACAGCGTACTCATCCAGGGTGTACCTGCGGAAGGCGCTGTGGCGCTGCATCATGCCCAGGGAACAGCCCCCTCTACTGGGCACGCTGCTGAAGCCCTGGCACCGTGGGAAGACAAACACTGTCACCATGTCAAAGGTCACGTTGCCCCGCACTAGCCGTTCACACTTAGCCTTCTTCAGGATGGACTCTAGAGAGAGAGAGAGAGAGAGAGAGTTGGCGTTATCACTGCTCATTACGGAAAAACAGCTTTCAAGAACAAGAGCCATTAAGGGAATTGCAGTTTGTCAAAGTAACTGCACTCCCTTCTCATGCCACTAGATGGTAGCATAAAGCAGAACTCTTTAGTCATAAGCCTTCCAAAACTGAGAAGGAGAGAACCAGAAAGGACCCAGGACAGGGGGAGATGTTTAACCCCAGTATGACCTGACCCTTGACCCCTGACCCAGCATGAAATAGGAGATGGTGCTGCTGCCTGTAGCCACCATAGAGCAGATCACCCCATTGGCCCTGGACTAAAGGCACCCCATTGGCCCTGGACTAAAGGCACCCCATTGGCCCTGGACTAAAGGCACCCCATTGGCCCTGGACTAAAGGCACCCCATTGGCCCTGGACTAAAGGCACCCCATTGGCCCTGGACTAAAGGCACCCCATTGGCACCCCATTGGCCCTGGACTAAAGGCACCCCATTGGCCCTGGACTAAAGGCACCCCATTGGCCCTGGACTAAAGGCACCCCATTGGCCCTGGACTAAAGGCACCCCATTGGCCCTGGACTAAAGGGTGCCATTTGCAGCAGAGACAGAGGCTGTTTCAGCGTGACATCCATCCACCTGATAACAGGAGGACAAACGCTCCACTCTGACTCCTAAGGTCTGTTATACTACCAGTGGTGTTCAACTATCTCCTTTAGATGAACTAAGTATCACCCTTAATCTCATGCTCCAACATGCCTTTCCTCTCTCCATCCCTCCCTCCTCAGGCAGGCAGGCAGCACCTGTGCTGGGTGACTGCCTCGGGCCCAGACAAGGCTCTGTGTGTTTTCTCTGCCTGGCCATCTGCCATCCTGCTCGCTCTCTGGCTCCCTGCCATCCTGGGAAACCTAACAACCGTTTGCCCTTCTCGCCAACCCCCCACTGACCCAAAACCAGGGCCTGGAATATAAAGGTACTCAGACAGACATATGTTTTAATGAGCTGCTCTGTGTGAGGCAGTAAGCCTGTTTTAATGGGCTGCTCTGTGTGAGGCAGTAAGCCTGTTTTAATGAGCTGCTCTGTGTGAGGCAGTAAGCCTGTTTTAATGAGCTGCTCTGTGTGAGGCAGTAAGCCTGTTTTAATGAGCTGCTCTGTGTGAGGCAGTAAGCCTGTTTTAATGAGCTGCTCTGTGTGAGGCAGTAAGCCTGTTTTAATGAGCTGCTCTGTGTGAGGCAGTAAGCCTGTTTTAATGAGCTGCTCTGTGTGAGGCAGAAAGCCTGTTTTAATGAGCTGCTCTGTGTGAGGCAGAAAGCCTGTTTTAATGAGCTGCTCTGTGTGAGGCAGAAAGCCTGTTTTAATGAGCTGCTCTGTGAGGCAGAAAGCCTGTTTTAATGAGCTGCTCTGTGTGAGGCAGAAAGCCTGTTTTAATGAGCTGCTCTGTGTGAGGCAGTAAGCCTGTTTTAATGAGCTGCTCTGTGTGAGGCAGTAAGCCTGTTTTAATGAGCTGCTCTGTGTGAGGCAGTAAGCCTGTTTTAATGAGCTGCTCTGTGTGAGGCAGTAAGCCTGTTTTAATGAGCTGCTCTGTGTGAGGCAGTAAGCCTGTTTTAATGAGCTGCTCTGTGTGAGGCAGTAAGCCTGTTTTAATGAGCTGCTCTGTGTGAGGCAGTAAGCCTGTTTTAATGAGCTGCTCTGTGTGAGGCAGTAAGCCTGTTTTAATGGGCTGCTCTGTGTGAGGCAGTAAGCCTGTTTTAATGAGCTGCTCTGTGAGGCAGTAAGCCTGTTTTAATGAGCTGCTCTGTGAGGCAGTAAGCCTGTTTTAATGAGCTGCTCTGTGTGAGGCAGTAAGCCTGTTTTAATGAGCTGCTCTGTGAGGCAGTAAGCCTGTTTTAATGAGCTGCTCTGTGTGAGGCAGTAAGCCTGTTTTAATGAGCTGCTCTGTGTGAGGCAGTAAGCCTGTTTTAATGAGCTGCTCTGTGTGAAGCAGTAAGTCTTTCACCAGCATAACATCCACTATCAGACTTGGTCATGACATAGTGAAAACTGAGGAAGTAGATTAGATACTCACTGTTGCAATGTGTGTCTGGAGAGCCAGGGTTGCTGGGTGTTGAGTCAAGGGTGTCTGAGTAGCAGCTCTCGCCCTCCGAGTCCCACCCGGAGTAAGCTGAGGACGACCGGGAGGAGGACGAGGAGTAGCACTGGTCCTCATCATAGACCTCCTCAAACTTCCTCTTCAGTAGACCGCTCATGGCTCAAGCTAGCATGGACCTGATCTGAGAAACACAGGTAGAGGAGATGGGGTTATTAGCATGGTGCTAGCTAGCAAAGACCTGATCTGAGAAACACAGGTAGAGGAGATGGGGTTATTGGCATGGTGCTAGCTAGTATGGACCTGATCTGAGAAACACAGGTAGAGGAGATGGGGTTATTAGCATGGTGCTAGCTAGCAAAGACCTGATCTGAGAAACACAGGTAGAGGAGATGGGGTTATTGGCATGGTGCTAGCTAGCAAAGACCTGATCTGAGAAACACAGGTAGAGGAGATGGGGTTATTGGCATGGTGCTAGCTAGCAAAGACCTGATCTGAGAAACACAGGTAGAGGAGATGGGGTTATTGGCATGGTGCTAGCTAGCATGGACCTGATCTGAGAAACACAGGTAGAGGAGATGGGGTTATTGGCATGGTGCTAGCTAGCATGGACCTGATCTGAGAAACACAGGTAGAGGAGATGGGGTTATTAGCATGGTGCTAGCTAGCAAAGACCTGATCTGAGAAACACAGGTAGAGGAGATGGGGTTATTGGCATGGTGCTAGCTAGCAAAGACCTGATCTGAGAAACATGGGGTGGAGGGGTTATTAGCATGGTGCTAGCTAGCATGGACCTGATCTGAGAAACATGGGGTGGAGGGGGAGGGGTTATTAGCATGGTGCTAGCGAGCATGGACCTGATCTGAGAAACATGGGGTGGAGGGGGAGGGGTTATTAGCATGGTGCTAGCTAGCATGGACCTGATCTGAGAAACACAGGGTGGAGGGGGAGGGGTTATTAGCATGGTGCTAGCTAGCATGGACCTGATCTGAGAAACACAGGGTGGAGGGGAGGGGTTATTAGCATGGTACTAGCTAGCAAAGACCTGATCTGAGAAACACAGGGTGGAGGGGGAGGGGTTATTAGCATGGTGCTAGCTAGCATGGACCTGATCTGAGAAACACAGGGTGGAGGGGAGGGGTTATTAGCATGGTACTAGCTAGCAAAGACCTGATCTGAGAAACACAGGGTGGAGGGGGAGGGGTTATTAGCATGGTGCTAGCGAGCATGGACCTGATCTGAGAAACAGGTAGAGGGGAGGGGTTATTAGCATGGTGCTAGCTAGCAAGGACCTGATCTGAGAAACACAGGGTGGAGGGGGAGGGGTTATTAGCATGGTGCTAGCTAGCATGGACCTGATCTGAGAAACACAGGGTGGAGGGGGAGGGGTTATTAGCATGGTGCTAGCTAGCAAAGACCTGATCTGAGAAACACAGGTAGAGGGGGAGGGGTTATTAGCATGGTGCTAGCTAGCATGGACCTGATCTGAGAAACACAGGGTGGAGGGGAGGGGTTATTAGCATGGTGCTAGCTAGCATGGACCTGATCTGAGAAACACAGGTAGGGGGGTTATTAGCATGGTGCTAGCTAGCATGGACCTGATCTGAGAAACACAGGGTGGAGGGGGAGGGGTTATTAGCATGGTGCTAGCTAGCATGGACCTGATCTGAGAAACACAGGGTGGAGGGGAGGGGTTATTAGCATGGTGCTAGCTAGCATGGACCTGATCTGAGAAACACAGGGTGGAGGGGGAGGGGTTATTAGCATGGTGCTAGCTAGCATGGACCTGATCTGAGAAACACAGGGTGGAGGGGAGGGGTTATTAGCATGGTGCTAGCTAGCATGGACCTGATCTGAGAAACATGGGGTGGAGGGGGAGGGGTTATTAGCATGGTGCTAGCTAGCATGGACCTGATCTGGAGAAACACAGGGTGGAGGGGGAGGGGTTATTAGCATGGTGCTAGCTAGCATGGACCTGATCTGAGAAACACAGGGTGGAGGGGAGGGGTTATTAGCATGGTGCTAGCTAGCATGGACCTGATCTGAGAAACATGGGGTGGAGGGGGAGGGGTTATTAGCATGGTGCTAGCTAGCATGGACCTGATCTGAGAAACACAGGTAGAGGGGGGGGGGGGTTATTAGCATGGTGCTAGCTAGCATGGACCTGATCTGAGAAACACAGGTAGAGGGGGGTATTAGCATGATGCTAGCTAGCATAATTGGCTAAATCAGCATGTCATAACTGCAGTGTGATTTCAGCAGACGTGATTATGGTGATGATTACAGGCGTACTACACAGGAAGGCCTCAAGGTCAATAGTATTATTACTGCGCTCACATTAAACACAAACTATTAACATATCATCTGATTATCATACTATGAATAATATCCTCAGGCTAATAGAATAAACCCTCTTGGGGTTATTCATGGGCATATGCTCTAATATAAGAGCATAGGCCTAAAAGGCTGGCTTTGCTACAACCATAGATGTCTGAGTGAAATGTACTATGGTCTCTGCTGAGTACAAGCCATTTGTGTGCTGCTCTGTGTGGTCCAGCAGAACACGCCTCGTGCTATAGAGGCCTGTGTATGGCCCAGTACATCACAAGCTTCCTGCCATCCAGGACCTGCGCACCCCCCCGAGCCATAGGACCGCTGAACAATTAATAAAATGTACATTGACGCCCCCCCCTCCCTTCTGTACACTGCTGCTACTCGTTGTTTGTTACCTATGCATAGTGGCTTCATCCCCACCTACATGAACAGATCACCTCAACTAACCTGTTCCCCAGCACACTAACTCTGTACCGGTAACCCCTGTATATAGCCTCCACATTGACTCTGTACCGTAATACCCTGTATATAGCCTCCAAGTTGACTCTGTACCGGTAACCCCTGTATATAGCCTCCAAGTTGACTCTGTACCGTAATACCCTGTATATAGCCTCCAAGTTGACTCTGTACCGGTAACCCCTGTATATAGCCTCCAAGTTGACTCTGTACCGGTAACCCCTGTATACAGCCTCCAAGTTGACTCTGTACCGGTAACCCCTGTATACAGCCTCCAAGTTGACTCTGTACCGGTAACCCCTGTATACAGCCTCCAAGTTGACTCTGTACCGGTAACCCCTGTATACAGCCTCCAAGTTGACTCTGTACAGTAACACCCTGTATATAGCCTCCACATTGACTCTGTACCGTAATACCCTGTATATAGCCTCCACATTGACTCTGTACCGTAATACCCTGTATATAGCCTCCACATTGACTCTGTACCGTAATACCCTGTATATAGCCTCCACATTGACTCTGTACCGTAATACCCTGTATATAGCCTCCACATTGACTCTGTACCGTAATACCCTGTATATAGCCTCCACATTGACTCTGTACCGTAATACCCTGTATATAGCCTCCACATTGACTCTGTACCGTAATACCCTGTATATAGCCTCCACATTGACTCTGTACCGTAATACCCTGTATATAGCCTCGTTATTGTTATTGTGTTACTTTCTATTGTTACTTTGTATTTTATTCTACTTGGTGAATATTGTTTTCTTCTTGGACTGTGCGGTTGGTTACGGGCTTGTAAGTACCCATTTCACAGTAACCTCTACAAAACAAGACAAAAGTTTGATTTGATACTCAGCTGAGACGGTCATCCACGTCATTTCAGCCATATCATCCACCATCTCAAATTGTTCTGAAATCGTGTCTGTAGTCAGAAACAGATTAGCGTTCTTCATAACAATGAGTAAGACATGACAAATCCAATAGCCACCCACAGGCTCCCCCCCCACACACACACACACACACGGGTGAGAGAGCAGGGGTGAGAGAGAGAGAGAGACACACAAGGAGGGGGGGGGGGACAGAGACATAAGGAGGAGGGGTGAGTGAGAGAGAGAGAGGGGTGAGCGAGAGAGAGAGAGAGGGAGGGGGAGAGAGAGAGAGAGAGAGAGAGAGAGAGAGAGAGAGAGAGGGAGAGAGAGAGGAGAGAGAGAGAAGAGAGAGAGAGAGGGAGAGAGGGTGAGAGAGAGAGAGAGGGGTGAGAGAGAGAGGAGGGTGAGAGAGAGAGGAGGGGTGAGAGAGAGAGAGAGGGGGTGAGAGAGAGAAGAGGGGTGAGAGAGAGAGAAGAGGGGTGAGAGAGAGAGAGGGGGTGAGAGAGAGAGGAGGGGTGAGAGAGAGAGGAGGGGTGAGAGAGAGAGGAGGGGTGAGAGAGAGAGAGGAGGGGTGAGAGAGAGAGGAGGGGTGAGAGAGAGAGGAGGGGTGAGAGAGAGAGGAGGGGTGAGAGAGAGAGGAGGGGTGAGAGAGAGAGGAGGGGTGAGAGTGAGACTGAGGGGGGGGCGGGGAGTAAGAGCAAGAACAGACCCTAGGTTTCAGAAGTGGGTCATGTCTCCTGACTGAGTGACTGCAGTGAGTTTACCTGACACTGATTAGGTCAACAAGCCCGAAACAATGGCTAGAGGTTAATTCCGCCCTGCAGCCAACCAGGGACCGGGGACAGTCTGTAGCACGGCCGCCCTGCAGCCAATCAGGGACAGGGGACAGTCTGGAGCATGGCCGCCCTGCAGCTAATCAGGGACAGGGGACAGTCTCAGGGACCGGGGACATGGCCGCCCTGCAGCTAATCAGGGACAGGGGACAGTCTGTAGCACGGCCGCCCTGCAGCCAATCAGGGACAGGGGACAGTCTGGAGCATGGCCGCCCTGCAGCTAATCAGGGACAGGGGACAGTCTGTAGCGCGGCCCACCCTGCAGCCAACCAGGGACCGGGGACAGTCTGTAGCACGGCCGCCCTGCAGCCAATCAGGGACCGGGGACAGTCTGTATAGCACGGCCCACCCTGCAGCCAATCAGGGACCGGGGACAGTCTGTAGCACGGCCCACCCTGCAGCCAATCAGGGACCGGGGACAGTCTATAGCACGGCCCACCCTGCAGCCAATCAGGGACCGGGGACAGTCTGTAGCACGGCCCACCCTGCAGCCAATCAGGGACCGGGGACAGTCTGTAGCACGGCCCACCCTGCAGCCAATCAGGGACCGGGGACAGTCTGTAGCACGGCCCATCCCGTTTACAATAAACCGAAGAAGCAACCTGGATAAGATGCCTGGGATATGCTGTTCTTAGACGGGATACTGTGGCATGTCAACATCTATACCTATATACCTGTTGACGCATGTTGTCACGATCAGCTCAGGCTCAGTTCCACATGTCATAGGTGTTGTGTAATGTTTTCATCTGATTGTCAAACAAACCACTTCGAAAAACCAGGCTATACCTGCGCAGTTCCATCCACCATAATATAGCCACCGTACCGGACCGTATAGTCACCGTACCTACAGACAAGGTAGTGTGGAGCAGTCTCCCTCCCAGACAAGGTAGTTTGGAACAGTCTCCCAGACAAGCTAGTTTGGAGCAGTCTCCCAGACAAGCTGGTTTGGAGCAGTCTCCCAGACAAGGTGGTGTGGAGCAGTCTCCCAGACAAGGTGGTGTGGAGCAGTCTCCCAGACAAGGTGGTGTGGAGCAGTCTCCCAGACAAGGTGGTGTGGAGCAGTCTCCCAGACAAGGTGGTGTGGAGCAGTCTCCCAGACAAGGTGGTGTGGAGCAGTCTCCCAGACAAGGTGGTGTGGAGCAGTCTCCCAGACAAGGTGGTGTGGAGCAGTCTCCCAGACAAGGTGGTGTGGAGCAGTCTCCCAGACAAGGTGGTGTGGAGCAGTCTCCCAGACAAGGTGGTGTGGAGCAGTCTCCCAGACAAGGTGGTGTGGAGCAGTCTCCCAGACAAGGTGGTGTGGAGCAGTCTCCCAGACAAGGTGGTGTGGAGCAGTCTCCCAGACAAGGTGTGTGGAGCAGTCTCCCAGACAAGGTGGTGTGGAGCAGTCTCCCAGACAAGGTGGTGTGGAGCAGTCTCCCAGACAAGGTGGTGTGGAGCAGGCTCCAGACAAGGTGGTGTGGAGCAGGCTACCCAGACAAGGTGGTGTGGAGCAGTCTCCCAGACAAGGTGGTGTGGAGCAGTCTCCCAGACAAGGTGGTGTGGAGCAGTCTCCCAGACAAGGTGGTGTGGAGCAGTCTCCCAGACAAGGTGGTGTGGAGCAGTCTCCCAGACAAGGTGGTGTGGAGCAGTCTCCCAGACAAGGTGGTGTGGAGCAGTCTCCCAGACAAGGTGGTGTGGAGCAGTCTCCCAGACAAGGTGGTGTGGAGCAGTCTCCCAGACAAGGTAGTGTGGAGCAGTCTCCCAGACAAGGTGGTGTGGAGCAGTCTCCCAGACAAGGTGGTGTGGAGCAGGCTCCCAGACAAGGTGGTGTGGAGCAGGCTCCAGACAAGGTGGTGTGGAGCAGGCTCCCAGACAAGGTGGTGTGGAGCAGGCTACCAGACAAGGTGGTGTAGAGCAGGCTACCAGACAAGGTGGTGTAGAGCAGGCTACCAGACAAGCTGGTTTGGAGCAGTCTCCCAGACAAGGTGGTGTGGAGCAGTCTCCCAGACAAGGTGGTGTGGAGCAGTCTCCCAGACAAGGTGGTGTGGAGCAGTCTCCCAGACAAGGTGGTGTGGAGCAGTCTCCCAGACAAGGTGGTGTGGAGCAGTCTCCCAGACAAGGTGGTGTGGAGCAGTCTCCCAGACAAGGTGGTGTGGAGCAGTCTCCCAGACAAGGTGGTGTGGAGCAGTCTCCCAGACAAGGTGGTGTGGAGCAGTCTCCCAGACAAGGTGGTGTGGAGCAGCCTCCCAGACAAGGTGGTGTGGAGCAGCCTCCCAGACAAGGTGGTGTGGAGCAGGCTACCAGACAAGGTGGTGTGGAGCAGGCTCCCAGACAAGGTGGTGTGGAGCAGGCTACCAGACAAGGTGGTGTGGAGCAGGCTACCAGACAAGGTGGTGTGGAGCAGGCTACCAGACAAGGTGGTGTGGAGCAGGCTCCCAGACAAGGTGGTGTGGAGCAGGCTACCAGACAAGGTGGTGTAGAGCAGGCTACCAGACAAGGTGGTGTAGAGCAGTCTCCCAGACAAGGTGGTGTGGAGCAGTCTCCCAGACAAGGTGGTGTGGAGCAGTCTCCCAGACAAGGTGGTGTGGAGCAGTCTCCCAGACAAGGTGGTGTGGAGCAGTCTCCCAGACAAGGTGGTGTGGAGCAGTCTCCCAGACAAGGTGGTGTGGAGCAGTCTCCCAGACAAGGTGGTGTGGAGCAGTCTCCCAGACAAGGTGGTGTGGAGCAGTCTCCCAGACAAGGTGGTGTGGAGCAGTCTCCCAGACAAGGTGGTGTGGAGCAGCCTCCCAGACAAGGTGGTGTGGAGCAGCCTCCCAGACAAGGTGGTGTGGAGCAGCCTCCCAGACAAGGTGGTGTGGAGCAGCCTCCCAGACAAGGTGGTGTGGAGCAGTCTCCCAGACAAGGTGGTGTGGAGCAGTCTCCCAGACAAGGTGGTGTGGAGCAGTCTCCCAGACAAGGTGGTGTGGAGCAGTCTCCCAGACAAGGTGGTGTGGAGCAGTCTCCCAGACAAGGTGGTGTGGAGCAGTCTCCCAGACAAGGTGGTGTGGAGCAGTCTCCCAGACAAGGTGGTGTGGAGCAGGCTACTGGACAAGGTGGTGTGGAGCAGGCTACTGGACAAGGTGGTGTGGAGCAGTCTCCCAGACAAGGTGGTGTGGAGCAGGCTCCCAGACAAGGAGCAGGCTACCCCGGAAAGGTGGTGTGGAGCAGGCTACCGGACAAGGTGGTGTGGAGCAGGCTCTGGACAAGGTGGTGTGGAGCAGTCTCCCGGACAAGGTGGTGTGGAGCAGGCTACTGGACAAGGTGGTGTGGAGCAGGCTCCCAGACAAGGTGGTGTGGAGCAGGCTACTGGACAAGGTGGTGTGGAGCAGGCTACTGGACAAGGTGGTGTGGAGCAGGCTACTGGACAAGGTGGTGTGGAGCAGGCTACTGGACAAGGTGGTGTGGAGCAGGCTCCCAGACAAGGTGGTGTGGAGCAGGCTACTGGACAAGGTGGTGTGGAGCAGGCTACTGGACAAGGTGGTGTGGAGCAGTCTCCCAGACAAGGTGGTGTGGAGCAGGCTACTGGACAAGGTGGTGTGGAGCAGGCTACTGGACAAGGTGGTGTGGAGCAGGCTACCAGACAAGGTGGTGTGGAGCAGTCTCCCAGACAAGGTGGTGTGGAGCAGGCTACTGGACACTTGAGAACTGCCCATTAGACAAACCCTGGACCGGTTTAACAACATGGAGCCAAGAAAGCCTGCCAGAGGTTACCAGTCAAACACTATGTTACGGTTTCACTAATGTCTGATGACACCTGCCGCTGCTCTAAGCTTCTTCACTACATGTCTATTTAAAGTCAATGATAATATTTAGACATTGAGATAAGCACTGCAGATGGAAATCAAACCAGTAGTATTTGATTTTTATTGAGTGTCTGAAACATTTTCAGAAGCCAAACTCACCCCAGGGACGAGGAAACTAAGGGATACTATAAAAGAAGAGACTTAGTTTTCACTTTCGTTCTGCTATCTGCTGTGGTAGGCATAATAAACCAGACACCAGCTTCTGTTCATCAACTCGTATTAAGTCCCTGGAGACAGGAGCCTGCTCTGTGTGTGGTCAGACGGTCAGACAACACCCCCCTCTCACACAGAGGGACAGCACGCCCCACCACACAATCCCCCCTGTCCGGAGACAAAGCCCGGGCCATTCTCTGTGACCAACAACATTCACAAGAGACAGACAGGCTGTCTCTCTCTCTCCCAGCTGAGGAGCTGTGTGTGTGTCAGTTAAACAGTTTCCTGTGGTTGTGAAACATGTGCCACAGTGCACAGGAAGTGGCTATTTAAAATAATCTATATACTGTCTCCGTGTCTGTCTCGGATTTCCTGATTCCTGCAGCATCACTGTCCTCTGTAGGTTTGTTCGTTAGGAGGATCTGGACATGTAAGGGCCCCTATGGGGTAGGGTACTACAAAGGGCACCAGTTGGGACACAGCCTAGGTGAGACAGGAAACGAGGATGACTCCCCCTGTGGAAGAGCTGCCAAATATGATATGTCCTCTAACGCAACTCGTGAATGAGAGCATTTGTTTCAACATACTGAACACGTTTAATTTTATAGCGGCCACATTCAAAACACGAGAACACGAGGGCTGTGTGAGAAAATATGATACTTGGTTATTATCACAATTAAAGCTGGAAAATATATTTCCCGTGAGCTGTAATTGTGCTACATGGTTATTAATCTGATGGATCAGACCCCTTTTCAATTTTTCACCTAAAATGACCCAAATCGAACTGCCTGCCTTGATGCCATTTGAAAGGAAACACTTTGAAGTGTGTGGAAATGTGAATTGAATGTAGGAGAATATAACACATTAGATCTGGTAGAAGATAATTCAGAGAAAAAAACATGCTTTTTATTGTACCATCATCTTTGAAATGTGTTATTCCAGCCAAGGTGCAATTTACAATTTGGCCACTAGATGGCAGTAGTGTGTGTGCAAAGTTTTAGACTGAGCCAATGAACCATTGCAATAGCTGTTCTAAATGTTGTATCAAGACTGCCCAAATGTGCCTAATTGGTTTATTAATACAGAACTGTGCACTCTCCTTAATCAATAGCATGGTATTCTTCCACTGTAATAGCTACTGTACAATGTACAGTGTAGTTAGATTAAATTCGTGTTTCTGCCCATATCAGATATTTCTATGTCCTGGGACATGTTTTGTTACAACCTCATGCTAATCACATTAGCCGCCAGGGGCCACCAATCCAGTAGAGTATTTAACATTATGATCCCGTAGAGGTTAAACATTATGATCAAATCAATAATTCCGTTTTAGATGCTCAGTAAAATGCCAAAAAAAGAGGAACTGCCTTAATCACAATGAAAAATCAAAACAGAAAAGATTAATACAAATAATACTCATGAAGACATGACAAACAAAATATCCTTCAAAAGAAAGTTGCCCTGTGGAATAGAACCTCAGACTCCGTGCAGCGGTCTGGCTGTAGACAAAGGATCATTGAGCTGTTAGAGAACAGCTCAATGACTAGACGACTGGAGACGACTAGGCTAGAGCCGAGTACACACTACATCATCCGCTGAGTAAAATACAGTGCTACATTCCACTCATCAAAATATTACTATACAAAAACATGCATTGAAAACAGACTAGGCCTTCCAGACAACATAGAAACTCGTGATTTGTTTTGTCTTCTAAACATTGTGCTCCAACGCAAAATAATCAAGCCTCTAGTTACTAACTATCAAGCGGTGATTGTCAGGTAATCAAGACAGAGATTGAACAATGAAAGGGATTCCTTGCGCCAAGTGGCATATGAATGTCCCTGATTAACGGCCTGATTGCATCAATCAACCAATCAATCATGTATGATCAAATGGGCATTGATTCTGTTTTGGGCTATTCCAATAACAATGCGATCAACACACCTGGGCCATTTCATTTGAATAGCGCAGACTCATTTCTGATGTGGCAGTCAATCATTATATCACGTGTGATTATCCGTGGTCAGCTACCCCATGTTGACCCGATCGTTCCTCTTTGTGATGAATGAGCATTTCTATGACAACACTTGCATCAACCGTGAGAGGGCAGCTCACCATCAACCGGGTCAAACTGTTTTTCCGAGCGACAGTAGAGAGCTCAATTCACATACACTGTGTAGGTATTCCAATGTAATCCTCATGATAATCTACAATACAGTTGCATCTGTTATGTTGTCCTACAGGAGCCACTGTGTCTGCCTCCTGCTCTGTTGGCTGAAGAATGTGAGGAGAGTTGTAGCCGACAGCAGTTTAGAAAGAACTGAGCTCGTCTCATTCTTAGTTCCTCGGCTGTATCCTGCCTAGACGACAGGCCAGGTCTTCAAGTCAACAAAGGCATCAAGTTCATGTTTTCAAATATGAAATGTATTATTGTCACTGGCAGCTAAACGGAACAGTAAAGACACACTTAATTAACTACCCGTTATAATGCACAAACAGACTTTTCTACCCATTTATTTCCCCGCGATACCAGCATTGATTGGCGTTAATAAAGTGAGCGGAATAACTGACGCTTTGGATGTCGTCGACGCGGGGAGAAGTACGTTTCCCGACCTTGTATTCTGAGATCCAGCCGTGAACACGTTTGATTTGGGCTTTACAGAGACGGTCGCACCACTAGAGGCGAACTGATGAATGAATGTATTCAACACACTATAGGAAAACCGGAATTAAAACTTAAAACATCGCCTAAATCAACTAGCCTAATAGTCCTATAATAGCTTTATAATAGCCTACCATGGATATTGGCATGTCATTATAAAATCCTCAGCCTAGTTTATTAAATCTAGTCATTCAGCAGAAACCACTATCCAGTGTTATCCTCACCTGTCCTCCACGCAACATGTTACAATCACTTGGTTTATTAAAAGCCAGAACACCGACAAAAAAAAAACTTGTTTAAAACATAAGTGTTAATAGACCAACTCTGCTGAGAAGACACGTCGGATTTATACAAATAGCGACCGTTAACAAATTGAACCATTTCATTATATACCCTGTAATCGTAATTTAAATACCACACAGCTTTGTCTACAATGTGTAGGTCTGCAACAATGTAACCAATATATCATGAGGAAAATGATTAGCGCCACTGCTGTTTCTACTGTGGTGACAGAGCATAGATCATCCAAACTATTTGCGTCTCCACCCCGAAGCTTTTACAACGTAAAGGACACAGAACGGTATTAAATAACCAACAGCGCCGCTACTCACCAATAACCCGGGTATCCGATCACCATTAGAGTAACGAGGTATGATCCAAGGAACGCAATTCCGCTTTATGCTCGAACGGACCGCTCGCTTTTGTTTCTATTGCAGCCAGACAGCACCGTCCGTACCAGCCACAGCCTTTCTTCCCCTTGTCTGTGGCAGACTACTCCGCTACGCGGCCTTATAGTCACTGGAGAACCCCCTCCTGGCATGTGACGCAGGCGGTGACGCAGAGAGACAGGCCAGCCCACGCTGCTTCCTGCTTTCCGAGAGAGAGACAACTTCCTGGTTTAACTGGGCTATTTCATTCCGCGATCTATTCTGCCAGTAGAAAAACTAAACAAATAGTGGAGGATGAATATGTAAAGTACATAACGTAAATGACTGGAGATGTGTTGAGGGAAATAAATGGGATAGGGACAGTGGGAAAAGTAGGCTACAGAACATGTACTTCATTGTGTCCCATTCGGGAATGATTTCTCCTGAGCAGGAATTTGTCTTGTCATCTCATCAGTGTCATGTCTCTGGGTGTTGCTGTTTCCAGTTAAGGGAGAAGCCTGTCACACACACAGAGATAGGGAGGGAGAGAGTGTGTGTTGTTAGGACTGTTTAATCTCTAACAGAGGTCCAGTGTTCTGGTTGTTTAATATCTAACAGAGGTCCAGTGTTCTGGTTGTTTAATCTCTAACAGAGGTCCAGTGTTAGGACTGTTTAATCTCTAACAGAGGTTCAGTGTTCTGGCTGTTTAATCTCTAACAGAGGTTCAGTGTTAGGACTGTTTCATCTCTAACAGAGGTTCAGTGTTCTGGTTGTTTAATATCTAACAGAGGTCCAGTGTTCTGGTTGTTTAATCTCTAACAGAGGTCCAGTGTTAGGACTGTTTAATCTCTAACAGAGGTTCAGTGTTCTGGCTGTTTAATCTCTAACAGAGGTTCAGTGTTAGGACTGTTTAATCTCTAACAGAGGTTCAGTGTTCTGGTTGTTTAATCTCTAACAGAGGTTCAGTGTTCTGGCTGTTTAATCTCTAATAGAGGTTCAGTGTTCTGGTTGTTTAATATCTAACAGAGGTCCAGTGTTAGGACTGTTTCATCTCTAATAGAGGTTCAGTGTTCTGGTTGTTTAATCTCTAACAGAGGTTCAGTGTTCTGGCTGTTTAATCTCTAACAGAGGTTCAGTGTTAGGACTGTTTAATCTCTAACAGAGGTTCAGTGTTCTGGTTGTTTAATCTCTAACAGAGGTTCAGTGTTCTGGCTGTTTAATCTCTAACAGAGGTCCAGTGTTAGGACTGTTTAATCTCTAACAGAGGTTCAGTGTTAGGACTGTTTAATCTCTAACAGAGGTCCAGTGTTAGGACTGTTTAATCTCTAACAGAGGTCCAGTGTTAGGACTGTTTAATCTCTAATAGAGGTTCAGTGTTCTGGCTGTTTAATCTCTAACAGAGGTTCAGTGTTAGGACTGTTTAATCTCTAACAGAGGTTCAGTGTTCTGGCTGTTTAATCTCTAATAGAGGTTCAGTGTTCTGGTTGTTTAATATCTAACAGAGGTTCAGTGTTCTGGTTGTTTAATCTCTAACAGAGGTTCAGTGTTCTGGCTGTTTAATCTCTAACAGAGGTCCAGTGTTAGGACTGTTTAATCTCTAACAGAGGTTCAGTGTTCTGGTTGTTTAATCTCTAACAGAGGTCCAGTGTTCTGGCTGTTTAATCTCTAACAGAGGTCCAGTGTTAGGACTGTTTAATCTCTAACAGAGGTCCAGTGTTCTGGCTGTTTAATCTCTAACAGAGGTTCAGTGTTAGGACTGTTTAATCTCTAACAGAGGTTCAGTGTTCTGGTTGTTTAATCTCTAACAGAGGTCCAGTGTTCTGGCTGTTTAATCTCTAACAGAGGTCCAGTGTTAGGACTGTTTAATCTCTAACAGAGGTTCAGTGTTCTGGTTGTTTAATCTCTAACAGAGGTTCAGTGTTCTGGCTGTTTAATCTCTAACAGAGGTTCAGTGTTCTGGCTGTTTAATCTCTAACAGAGGTTCAGTGTTAGGACTGTTTAATCTCTAACAGAGGTTCAGTGTTCTGGTTGTTTAATCTCTAACAGAGGTTCAGTGTTCTGGCTGTTTAATCTCTAATAGAGGTTCAGTGTTCTGGTTGTTTAATATCTAACAGAGGTTCAGTGTTCTGGTTGTTTAATCTCTAACAGAGGTTCAGTGTTCTGGCTGTTTAATCTCTAACAGAGGTCCAGTGTTAGGACTGTTTAATCTCTAACAGAGGTCCAGTGTTCTGGCTGTTTAATCTCTAACAGAGGTCCAGTGTTAGGACTGTTTAATCTCTAACAGAGGTTCAGTGTTAGGACTGTTTAATCTCTAACAGAGGTTCAGTGTTCTGGCTGTTTAATCTCTAACAGAGGTCCAGTGTTAGGACTGTTTAATCTCTAACAGAGGTTCAGTGTTCTGGTTGTTTAATCTCTAACAGAGGTCCAGTGTTCTGGCTGTTTAATCTCTAACAGAGGTCCAGTGTTAGGACTGTTTAATCTCTAACAGAGGTCCAGTGTTCTGGCTGTTTAATCTCTAACAGAGGTTCAGTGTTAGGACTGTTTAATCTCTAACAGAGGTTCAGTGTTCTGGTTGTTTAATCTCTAACAGAGGTTCAGTGTCCTGGCTGTTTAATCTCTAATAGAGGTTCAGTGTTCTGGTTGTTTAATATCTAACAGAGGTCCAGTGTTAGGACTGTTTAATCTCTAATAGAGGTTCAGTGTTCTGGTTGTTTAATCTCTAACAGAGGTTCAGTGTTCTGGCTGTTTAATCTCTAATAGAGGTCCAGTGTTCTGGCTGTTTAATCTCTAACAGAGGTTCAGTGTTAGGACTGTTTAATCTCTAACAGAGGTTCAGTGTTCTGGCTGTTTAACCTCTAACAGAGGTTCAGTGTTCTGGTTGTTTATATATAATCTCTAACAGAGGTTCAGTGTTAGGACTGTTTAATATCTAACAGAGGTTCAGTGTTCTGGTTGTTTAATATCTAACAGAGGTTCAGTGTTCTGGCTGTTTAATCTCTAACAGAGGTTCAGTGTTAGGACTGTTTAATCTTTAACAGAGGTTCAGTGTTCTGGTTGTTTAATCTCTAACAGAGGTTCAGTGTTCTGGCTGTTTAATCTCTAACAGAGGTTCAGTGTTCTGGTTGTTTAATCTCTAACAGAGGTTCAGTGTCCTGGCTGTTTAATCTCTAATAGAGGTTCAGTGTTCTGGTTGTTTAATCTCTAACAGAGGTTCAGTGTTCTGGCTGTTTAATCTCTAACAGAGGTCCAGTGTTAGGACTGTTTAATCTCTAACAGAGGTCCAGTGTTAGGACTGTTTAATCTCTAACAGAGGTTCAGTGTTCTGGTTGTTTAATCTCTAACAGAGGTCCAGTGTTCTGGCTGTTTAATCTCTAACAGAGGTCCAGTGTTAGGACTGTTTAATCTCTAACAGAGGTCCTGTGTTCTGGCTGTTTAATCTCTAACAGAGGTTCAGTGTTAGGACTGTTTAATCTCTAACAGAGGTTCAGTGTTCTGGTTGTTTAATCTCTAACAGAGGTTCAGTGTTCTGGTTGTTTAATCTCTAACAGAGGTTCAGTGTCCTGGCTGTTTAATATCTAACAGAGGTCCAGTGTTAGGACTGTTTAATCTCTAATAGAGGTTCAGTGTTCTGGTTGTTTAATCTCTAACAGAGGTTCAGTGTTCTGGCTGTTTAATCTCTAATAGAGGTTCAGTGTTCTGGCTGTTTAATCTCTAACAGAGGTTCAGTGTTCTGGCTGTTTAACCTCTAACAGAGGTTCAGTGTTCTGGTTGTTTAATCTCTAACAGAGGTTCAGTGTTAGGACTGTTTAATATCTAACAGAGGTTCAGTGTTCTGGTTGTTTAATATCTAACAGAGGTTCAGTGTTCTGGCTGTTTAATCTCTAACAGAGGTTCAGTGTTCTGGCTGTTTAATCTCTAATAGAGGTTCAGTGTTCTGGTTGTTTAATATCTAACAGAGGTCCAGTGTTAGGACTGTTTCATCTCTAATAGAGGTTCAGTGTTCTGGTTGTTTAATCTCTAAGAGGTTCAGTGTTCTGGCTGTTTAATCTCTAACAGAGGTTCAGTGTTAGGACTGTTTAATCTCTAACAGAGGTTCAGTGTTCTGGTTGTTTAATCTCTAACAGAGGTTCAGTGTTCTGGCTGTTTAATCTCTAACAGAGGTCCAGTGTTAGGACTGTTTAATCTCTAACAGAGGTTCAGTGTTAGGACTGTTTAATCTCTAACAGAGGTCCAGTGTTAGGACTGTTTAATCTCTAACAGAGGTCCAGTGTTAGGACTGTTTAATCTCTAATAGAGGTTCAGTGTTCTGGCTGTTTAACCTCTAACAGAGGTTCAGTGTTCTGGCTGTTTAATCTCTAACAGAGGTTCAGTGTTCTGGCTGTTTAATCTCTAACAGAGGTTCAGTGTTAGGACTGTTTAATCTCTAATAGAGGTTCAGTGTTCTGGTTGTTTAATATCTAACAGAAGTTCAGTGTTCTGGTTGTTTAATCTCTAACAGAGGTTCAGTGTTCTGGCTGTTTAATCTCTAACAGAGGTCCAGTGTTAGGACTGTTTAATCTCTAACAGAGGTCCAGTGTTCTGGCTGTTTAATCTCTAACAGAGGTCCAGTGTTAGGACTGTTTAATCTCTAACAGAGGTTCAGTGTTCTGGCTGTTCAATCTCTAACAGAGGTCCAGTGTTAGGACTGTTTCATCTCTAACAGAGGTTCAGTGTTCTGGTTGTTTAATCTCTAACAGAGGTCCAGTGTTCTGGCTGTTTAATCTCTAACAGAGGTCCAGTGTTAGGACTGTTTAATCTCTAACAGAGGTCCAGTGTTCTGGCTGTTTAATCTCTAACAGAGGTTCAGTGTTAGGACTGTTTAATCTCTAACAGAGGTTCAGTGTTCTGGTTGTTTAATCTCTAACAGAGGTTCAGTGTTCTGGCTGTTTAATCTCTAACAGAGGTCCAGTGTTAGGACTGTTTAATCTCTAACAGAGGTTCAGTGTTAGGACTGTTTAATCTCTAACAGAGGTCCAGTGTTAGGACTGTTTAATCTCTAACAGAGGTCCAGTGTTAGGACTGTTTAATCTCTAACAGAGGTTCAGTGTTCTGGCTGTTTAATCTCTAACAGAGGTTCAGTGTTCTGGCTGTTTAATCTCTAACAGAGGTTCAGTGTTAGGACTGTTTAATCTCTAACAGAGGTTCAGTGTTCTGGTTGTTTAATCTCTAATAGAGGTTCAGTGTTCTGGTTGTTTAATATCTAACAGAGGTTCAGTGTTCTGGTTGTTTAATCTCTAACAGAGGTTCAGTGTTCTGGCTGTTTAATCTCTAACAGAGGTCCAGTGTTAGGACTGTTTAATCTCTAACAGAGGTCCAGTGTTCTGGCTGTTTAATCTCTAACAGAGGTTCAGTGTTAGGACTGTTTAATCTCTAACAGAGGTTCAGTGTTCTGGCTGTTTAATCTCTAACAGAGGTCCAGTGTTAGGACTGTTTAATCTCTAACAGAGGTTCAGTGTTCTGGTTGTTTAATCTCTAACAGAGGTCCAGTGTTCTGGCTGTTTAATCTCTAACAGAGGTTCAGTGTTAGGACTGTTTAATCTCTAACAGAGGTCCAGTGTTCTGGCTGTTTAATCTCTAACAGAGGTTCAGTGTTAGGACTGTTTAATCTCTAACAGAGGTTCAGTGTTCTGGTTGTTTAATCTCTAACAGAGGTTCAGTGTTCTGGCTGTTTAATCTCTAATAGAGGTTCAGTGTTCTGGTTGTTTAATATCTAACAGAGGTCCAGTGTTAGGACTGTTTAATTTCTAATAGAGGTTCAGTGTTCTGGTTGTTTAATCTCTAACAGAGGTTCAGTGTTCTGGCTGTTTAATCTCTAATAGAGGTCCAGTGTTCTGGCTGTTTAATCTCTAACAGAGGTTCAGTGTTAGGACTGTTTAATCTCTAACAGAGGTTCAGTGTTCTGGCTGTTTAACCTCTAACAGAGGTTCAGTGTTCTGGTTGTTTAATCTCTAACAGAGGTTCAGTGTTAGGACTGTTTAATATCTAACAGAGGTTCAGTGTTCTGGTTGTTTAATATCTAACAGAGGTTCAGTGTTCTGGCTGTTTAATCTCTAACAGAGGTTCAGTGTTAGGACTGTTTAATCTCTAACAGAGGTCCAGTGTTCTGGTTGTTTAATCTCTAACAGAGGTTCAGTGTTCTGGTTGTTTAATATCTAACAGAGGTCCAGTGTTAGGACTGTTTAATCTCTAACAGAGGTTCAGTGTTCTGGCTGTTTAATCTCTAACAGAGGTCCAGTGTTAGGACTGTTTAATCTCTAACAGAGGTTCAGTGTTCTGGCTGTTTAATCTCTAACAGAGGTCCAGTGTTAGGACTGTTTAATCTCT
The DNA here is from genome assembly GCF_023373465.1 of Oncorhynchus keta. Classification (NCBI taxonomy): domain Eukaryota; kingdom Metazoa; phylum Chordata; class Actinopteri; order Salmoniformes; family Salmonidae; genus Oncorhynchus; species Oncorhynchus keta. The sequence goes on along the minus strand of NC_068424.1, from coordinate 361,202 downwards.
AACAGAGGTTCAGTGTTCTGGCTGTTTAATCTCTAACAGAGGTCCAGTGTTAGGACTGTTTAATCTCTAACAGAGGTTCAGTATTCTGGCTGTTTAACCTCTAACAGAGGTTCAGTGTTCTGGCTGTTTAATCTCTAACAGAGGTTCAGTGTTAGGACTGTTTAATCTCTAACAGAGGTTCAGTGTTCTGGTTGTTTAATCTCTAACAGAGGTTCAGTGTTCTGGTTGTTTAATCTCTAACAGAGGTTCGGTGTTCTGGTTGTTTAATCTCTAACAGAGGTTCAGTGTTAGGACTGTTTAATCTCTAACAGAGGTTCAGTGTTAGGACTGTTTAATCTCTAACAGAGGTTCAGTGTTAGGACTGTTTAATCTCTAACAGAGGTTCAGTGTTAGGACTGTTTAATCTCTAACAGAGGTTCAGTGTTAGGACTGTTTAATCTCTAACAGAGGTCCAGTGTTCTGGCTGTTTAATCTCTAACAGAGGTCCAGTGTTAGGACTGTTTAATCTCTAACAGAGGTCCAGTGTTCTGGCTGTTTAATCTCTAACAGAGGTTCAGTGTTCTGGTTGTTTAATCTCTAACAGAGGTTCGGTGTTCTGGTTGTTTAATCTCTAACAGAGGTTCAGTGTTAGGACTGTTTAATCTCTAACAGAGGTTCAGTGTTCTGGCTGTTTAACCTCTAACAGAGGTTCAGTGTTCTGGTTGTTTAATCTCTAACAGAGGTTCAGTGTTCTGGTTGTTTAATCTCTAACAGAGGTTCAGTGTTAGGACTGTTTAATATCTAACAGAGGTTCAGTGTTCTGGATGTTTAATATCTAACAGAGGTTCAGTGTTCTGGCTGTTTAATCTCTAACAGAGGTTCAGTGTTAGGACTGTTTAATCTCTAACAGAGGTCCAGTGTTCTGGTTGTTTAATCTCTAACAGAGGTTCAGTGTTCTGGTTGTTTAATATCTAACAGAGGTCAGTGTTAGGACTGTTTAATCTCTAACAGAGGTTCAGTGTTCTGGCTGTTTAATCTCTAACAGAGGTCCAGTGTTAGGACTGTTTAATCTCTAACAGAGGTTCAGTGTTCTGGCTGTTTAATCTCTAACAGAGGTCCAGTGTTGGGACTGTTTAATCTCTAACAGAGGTTCAGTGTTCTGGCTGTTTAATCTCTAACAGAGGTCCAGTGTTAGGACTGTTTAATCTCTAACAGAGGTTCAGTATTCTGGCTGTTTAACCTCTAACAGAGGTTCAGTGTTCTGGCTGTTTAATCTCTAACAGAGGTTCAGTGTTAGGACTGTTTAATCTCTAACAGAGGTTCAGTGTTCTGGTTGTTTAATCTCTAACAGAGGTTCAGTGTTCTGGTTGTTTAATCTCTAACAGAGGTTCGGTGTTCTGGTTGTTTAATCTCTAACAGAGGTTCAGTGTTAGGACTGTTTAATCTCTAACAGAGGTTCAGTGTTAGGACTGTTTAATCTCTAACAGAGGTTCAGTGTTCTGGTTGTTTAATCTCTAACAGAGGTTCAGTGTTGTTACTTACCCTTACTTACCTATCCTAGGTATTCCCCACCTCTTCATGGAATACCTAGGATAGAGTGCTGTCTCACCCCCAAAAAAAAAAAAGATTTAGATGCATGGCTGTTCCACTGGATGTCTGGTGTATGCACCATTTGTAAGTCGCTCTGGATAAGAGGTCTGCTAAATGACTTAAATGTAAATGTTGTGACTGTTTAATCTCTAACAGAGGTTCAGTGTTAGGACTGTTTAATCTCTAACAGAGGTTCAGTGTTAGGACTGTTTAACCTCTAACAGAGGTTCAGTGTTAGGACTGTTTAATCTCTAACAGAGGTTCAGTGTTAGGACTGTTTAATCTCTAACAGAGATCCAGTGTTCTGGTTGTTTAACCTCTAACAGAGGTTCAGTGTTAGGACTGTTTAATCTCTAACAGAGGTTCAGTGTTCTGGTTGTTTAATCTCTAACAGAGGTTCAGTGTTGTTGTGACTGTTTAATCTCTAACAGAGGTTCAGTGTTAGGACTGTTTAATCTCTAACAGAGGTTCAGTGTTAGGACTGTTTAATCTCTAACAGAGGTTCGGTGTTCTGGTTGTTTAATCTCTAACAGAGGTTCAGTGTTGTTGTGACTGTTTAATCTCTAACAGAGGTTCAGTGTTCTGGTTGTTTAACCTCTAACAGAGGTTCAGTGTTAGGACTGTTTAATCTCTAACAGAGGTTCAGTGTTCTGGTTGTTTAATCTCTGAGGTTCAGTGTTAGGACTGTTTAATCTCTAACAGAGGTTCAGTGTTAGGACTGTTTAATCTCTAACAGAGATCCAGTGTTCTGGTTGTTTAACCTCTAACAGAGGTTCAGTGTTAGCTGTTTAATCTCTAACAGAGGTTCAGTGTTCTGTGTTTAATCTCTAACAGAGGTTCATGTTGTGTGACTGTTTAATCTCTAACAGAGGTTCAGTGTTAGCTGTTTAATCTCTAACAGAGGTTCAGTGTTAGGACTGTTTAATCTCTAACAGAGGTTCAGTGTTCTGGTTGTTTAATCTCTAACAGAGGTTCAGTGTTGTTGTGACTGTTTAATCTCTAACAGAGGTTCAGTGTTCTGGTTGTTTAACCTCTAACAGAGGTTCAGTGTTCTGGTTGTTTAACCTCTAACAGAGGATCAGTGTTGTTGTGACTGTTTAATCTCTAATGGTGCTGTCTACAAGGTGCTGTCTGCATGGTGCTGTCTAAAAGGTGCTGTCTGCATGGTGCTGTCTGCATGGTGCTGTCTGCATGGTGCTGTCTGCATGGTGCTGTCTAAATGGTGCTGTCTGCATGGTGCTGTCTGCATGGTGCTGTCTGCATGGTGCTGTCTAAATGGTGCTGTCTGTATGGTGCTGTCTGCATGGTGCTGTCTAAATGGTGCTGTCTGCATGGTGCTGTCTGCATGGTGCTGTCTGTATGGTGCTGTCTGCATGGTGCTGTCTAAAAGGCTCTGTCTGCATGGTGCTGTCTGCAGGGTGCTGTCTGCATGGTGCTGTCTGTATGGTGCTGTCTGCATGGTGCTGTCTGCATGGTGCTGTCTAAAATGTGCTGTCTGCATGGTGCTGTCTGCATGGTGCTGTCTGCATGGTGCTGGCTGCATGGTGCTGTCTAAATGTGCTGTCTGCATGGTGCTGTCTGCATGGTGCTGTCTGCATGGTGCTGGCTGCATGGTGCTGTCTAAATGTGCTGTCTGCATGGTGCTGTGTAAATAGTGCTGTCTAAATGGTGCTGCATAAATGGTGCTGTATAAATGGTGCTGTCTAAATGGTGATGTTCTCCCAGGTTACAGTAGGGTCCTGTATAGTCAGAGGATGTTCTCCCAGGTTACAGTAGGGTCCTGTATAGTCAGATGATGTTCTCCCAGGTTACAGTAGGGTCCTGTATAGTCAGAGGATGTTCTCCCAGGTTACAGTAGGGTCCTGTATAGTCAGAGGATGTTCTCCCAGGTTACAGTAGGGTCCTGTATAGTCAGAGGATGTTCTCCCAGGTTACAGTAGGGTCCTGTATAGTCAGAGGATGTTCTCCCAGGTTACAGTAGGGTCCTGTATAGTCAGAGGATGTTCTCCCAGGTTACAGTAGGGTCCTGTATAGTCAGAGGATGTTCTCCCAGGTTACAGTAGGGTCCTGTATAGTCAGAGGATGTTCTCCCAGGTTACAGTAGGGTCCTGTATAGTCAGATGATGTTCTCCC